>NC_137513.1:6077500-6162500 GCF_041902795.1 Electrophorus electricus
CGCAAAACAGTCAGTAGAAATGGGCTTGACACATACCTACACCGAGGTGATGTCTGAACATGCCTCTCCTGCCTGTGTTTAGTGTTGATGCAATATGGGGAGTGACACTTAGGAGTGTACACCAAGTGAAACACCAACACACGTCAAGCAGCACCCTGCTGACATGCATTTGCACATGGACACGGACACACACACCCCCACCCACACACACAGACACACACAGCAATTATGAGTTCCAAGGAAAACCCCCTTCAGAAGATCATTAAAGGCAGCTGGCTGCAAACCATGACTGATAACTGGACCCTCCCTAACCGCCACCTGACGCGGTTTCGCACGAAACGCTCAAGGAGTCCTGTCGCACCAAGGCGACGGAGCAGACGGGGCGCCAGAAGCTGTCACGTGTCGGGCTCACACTTTCTCGTCAAGATCCCCAATGCAGACCCACGCTGGAAGACACACGGAGACCAGACATAAATGTAGTGTGGGACTCAAAAGACTCAGAACTTTCCGTGTTAGCTGCGTACTGTGGTAGCTAACAGCACATGTAACCCCTCTGAGACCAGTGAGACACACAGGCAGGAAACCACCACATACAGCAGAAAATAACCACGAGAGTCCCAAGTGCAGTTTAAATACGGCATCAAGTAGCAAAGAGCATTGGCTGTAGGAATGTCATACCATTAAAAAAGGCTGTTCTGAAGTAATCCGTCCTCAAAGATCATATCCCAGAGACGCCGAATCTTTGCCTCCCGTCAGAAGTTATTCCCAGTGTGAGAGCGGCTGCCTTGTTCCCTCACCTCCCAATCCCAAACGTCTTCCCCTCCCCTTTCTGACTCGCCCCGTCTGTCTGCCTTCTCTCTCTCTCCATTCCTCTTCCTCTCTGTGTCTCCTCTGTCTCTCTTCTCTCACTCCCTTTCTCTTTTTCTCAGTCACTCATTCACTCCACAAGCTCTCTCACTCTCTTTCTGCTAACATGTTAATTGGTCAGGAGAAGCGCAGGAGGAGCACTTTTCACATTTACAAGCCTCTGGTGACCACCTGCTTTACATTTGCATTAACATGTTCGGTGACTCTAATTAAAAGGAATGGGTTAAGATGTGAGAAGATGTAGTATGTGTGTGTGTGTGTGTGTGTGTGTGTGTGTGTGTGTGTGTGTGTGTGTGTAGTGAGAGGGGCGTAACTTAGCTTCCTGTTAGCCCTTGGCCCAAGCGTTGCTGTGCAACGAACAAGAGTTACCCAGGGAGAAGGCTCGAGCTCAGGAAACACTGCTTTAGGGGAGACTTTGTCACTGTGCACCTCTCGTCTTCTCCAAGGGCCTTTCCTCCTGCAGATCCACAGGATGTGTGCACTAAACGGATCCGGCTCGGGACATAGCTGCGTCGGGTGAACGCTATTAACAGTTTACTCCAGCCCTTGATTTCAGATTGAGAGAGCGCAGGAGAATTGTTTGCAAAGAACTGTTATTTGCGCGGTGCCAAATGGTATTGGCCCTATTCAGCATCAAAAGCCGAACTACAACCAAGCAATGGGAAATCCAAGTAGCAAACTGATGAGTCATGGTAAACGAGAGCTTTCACATAGTCAAATGGGAATCCAAGCGGCTTTGTTGTCAGAACTGCTTTTCATTTCGCAGAATAATGTGGTGTAACATGCAGTATACAGGGCCTTGCTATAGCTACCTGGGCCAAACTGCATCATTGAGTTCTGCAGTAATGACTTGCACAAAACTATACCTGTTTAAACAGCACAATCTGGGTGTGAAATTCACCCTGCCCTCTACTGTTGTGAGTAAATTCGCATGATGGAAACAGAATCACTGGGGAAAAAAGTGTGATAGTATACCAGATCTATGGGTGAAGGTGATTTGTCTTTGAGTTTACTCCAATATATAAATAACACACACACACACACACACACACACACACGCTTTCACAAAGTTTGCACCAATACCCCCCACCCCACCCCACCCCACAAACACACATAAAGCGCATTTCCCTAAACTATCCAATCAGACAAATTCCTCTTTAGAGGGCCAGCCTGATCTTGTCTTCCCGGAGGGACATTCCTTTGTGCTTCCTGGGAAAACAGCATCGCAGCCCGCTTTGGGCTTTGGCCCTGCCGGTGCTCATCCTGCTCAGAGCGGTCTGGGAAAGCCAGCTGCTCTCTGCGGCAGCGTGTCGGGCCCCAGCCGGGGCTCGAGCAACACACGTGCATTCCTGCCCTTTGATTCATGCAGCACGGAGTCCTGGGGAAATGAAAAGCTTTTGCTGATCTTAAAAAAAGGACGGCGACTAACCGACAAGGAACGTAGAGAGAACGTGCACCATTAAGCAAACGGCTACAGAAAAATGACATGCACTCTAAGGAAGCATAAAAAATAAACACGCACACACAAACAGCCAGCTGCCCTACATTAGGGTGCCAAATGCAGGCACGCACAGGTAATGACATGCATGGCACCTTCGGATTGCTCCTTCTGAGGAAACCACCTTCCCACTTCCCCACTGTGGCTCTATCATTCATGATCCTTCTCTCTGTGCTCCTCACCTAAAAGAGTGGAATCTTGTTCTAAGCAGTTGGTTGAGCGCATGTGTGTGTGCTTGTGTTGTGTGCGCGCAGCAAGGGGGCAGGGGACTAGGGGGTATAAATAGAGAGACTGACGTGAGTGGGATAGAGAGGCTGACTCAGCACATTCTGGCAATAGGGGACAGATGGGCTGTCAGAGCCCACAAGAGCCTGGAATGCAACCAGGAGCGAGCAGCAACACTCTGCCTGCACACCCCATCTCTCTCTCTCTCTCTCTCTCTCTCTCTCTACCATGAGGCATTTAGAGAGTTCAAGAGGCCATGTGAATACAGACTTCCACTTTAGCTTAGAAAAAGGCAGGAAAAAATTCATTGCTGTCCCAAGGTAGAAATAGAATTGAAAATCTTTTTCTTTCTATACAAAATAACAAAATTAAATTTTTTGATTACAATGGTTTTCAAACCAATGATAGTTAGATCTCAGAACTCACAAAGCCTACAAACTATTTCTATCTAATGTTTGACACTACTTAGCACCAACTAAGCACTTAACAGACAGATGGTAGTAAATTAGAATAAAGATAATAATATGAACATAAGTTCACCCTACATGCAACAAAAACAAAGACATACATACAGGCATGCAGATAACACACAGCCACAGCCATGCGGTACCTCTATAAGCTCAGGCCGGAAGTTGATGGTATGGAGCCAGTCTACTAGGTGTGGGTATGAGTCAAGGGCCAGAGTTCGCTCACACACTGGAACACTCTGCTTGTACTGCAGCTGCGTGCTGATGTACTTCACCAGTTTCACCTGTAGGAGGCAGACGCACACAAACCACAAACCAAAACTCAGTAGGCAGAGCTGAATTTTTTTCCCCCCTCCTCTATGGGTTTATGAAAATACTCGGCGATTTCAAATAAATTTCAGTTAAGTTCCTCTTGTTTTTTACAGCTTTAGTTAGTCATTTTAATCAGACCACTATGACCAATATGGATGCAATTCTTATAGCAGACAGTATGGAAGCATCCCATCCAAAGTGCTTCTGTGTCATAGCACAATTAATTGTATAGTTTTGAAATTTCTGCTAAATGTATTGGAATAGATTAAACTACTTGGAGCAAAATTGGTTTACTACCCAATCAGAAACCCAGTTACAAGAACTGATGCATTCACTCAAACATCAGCAGTTCAGATTTTAAGATAAGCAACTGCCAATATAATTACACCCATCAGCCCAAGAGTGAGGACTAAAATGGCAGAAGCTCAAATAGAAAGCCAGCAAATATCAACCTCTAATGTAAAACAAAAACAAAGATAATACTGTTTTGAAATGACAATCAAGTTCATGTTAAGAAAGACATACTAGAAAAGACAGAGATGTTGGCATGATATGAATGTGTGGATGCAGCCGATATTAAAGTGTAGGTTTCTGTCCCCACTCCTGTGTATGCAAATTAGCAGTATACACAAAGTCTGTGAAGAGAGCCTCAGAGATGAGGAAATCCCCCACTGATGACTTTACTGCAAAAAGGTAGGTAAAACCTGCTGCTACTGGGTGAAGAGAGAGAGAGAAACTGACATTGGTGCAAAAATTAGCTTATGCAAGAACAGTCTATACTGGGTTGTTTAAAGGAACAACAGATTCCAGTATATTGTACAATATGCGTAACATTAATGTGAAGGAAAGCCAATCATCGGCCATGTTAAAGAGCTCAACTGGCTGAAGACTGTGTTTTTACAGTGCAGCGCTGGAGTTGGCCATGTAAAGAACTCCACATGTTTTTACAGTGCAGCGCTGGAGTTGGCCATGTAAAGAGCTCCACATGTCTTTACAGTGCAGCGCTGGAGTTGGCCATGTAAAGAGCTCCACATGTCTTTACAGTGCAGCGCTGGAGTTGGCCATGTAAAGAGCTCCACATGTCTTTACAGTGCAGTGCTGGTGTTGGCCCCAGCTGCTCAGACCAGGCAGCTGCTACATGGCCAAGCAGAGTCACCCAGGTGCACAGGCCCGATACCCAGAGCCAGTTTCACAAGTTCTATAGTCTGCGCTGTCTTTGGATTGGCAGTCCTGCAGCATGATTGGTGAGGGGGACTGAAATAATGGAAGCTTGGCAGAAATGAAAGAAAGGTTTCAGTAAACACTGTTTTCTAAGGTGGGCACCATTATTGCATTATCCTCAAGAGGCTTTTAGCAGGGGTGCCCAATCTTTTGAATCAGGAGAGTCAAAGAGCAGTGATTAGTAGGATGCAGTCCAGGGTGACACAACAGTAGACCAATTAGGAATTTAAGTGGGCTACAAATTAAGTTAGGAGGGCGTCATATTCATTCTTGTGCTTTTTCCATAATGAATGCAACGCCTAACGGATTATTTTCTATAATACTTTCAGAATTACTGTAGGATATATGACAGTGGACACTTCCAATTCCAGTCAACCCTTGTTTCTTGTGGGCAAAATCACAAACAGCCCTGGGCTATCCTTTCCTGAAAACAATTATGCGACAATTTTGTTGTGGCTAGTCTCTGCGTTCCGCTTGATTTAGGAGCCCTCGTACCAGGACACAAAGCTCTCTATAAATAGCCAGCTGTTATTATAGTGGAGGAGTCTGGTCTGTCTTCCTCATGGGGGTTTCTGCTCTGTAGCCATGACAACCCAGTGGCTGGAACAGCGGGGCAGCAGGCAGGACCAGGCCTCCATGACATCACGCCACAGAGAGAACCACAGCCAGTACAGCCCACCTGCTCTCCGCACATTCACTCTACAGTCGCCAAGACAACGCAGACGATGCAGCTGCCGGCTAAATTAGCCTTACTCCAGTGTGAATGAAGGACCATTTATTTTACATGTAAAACTTGAAAGACTTCATGAGTAGATTTCTGAAGCATAATAATTATTTCCATTGAATCCATTGACCCACTTTGCTACACTCTCAGAACTAGAGTGCTAGCAAAAGGTTTGGAACTGCTACATTATTCAGTGGTGGCAATACACCATACCTTTTAGACAGCGTTAGCTTTGGTCTCCTAATTTTTCAGCATAGAAATACATTTCATAACAGTAAAATCTCACAAAGAAAGTCTCTGAAAAGCAACTATGTTGTATGAAAGCATTACACCCCACACCCCACACACACACACACACCAATTTTGCATCAGTTAACCCAGCAAGCCACAGTTCCAGATTATAGTTCATGTCTCATCTTCGAGCTCACAATGGCAGCTCCTTGATTTGGAACGTTCATTTCACAAGAGGAGACCAGAGGAGCGCCATTAAAGTTTTAGGAACTTGGGAGTAGCAGCTGATGTGTGGACAGGTCACGAGCGTGCTCTGGGCCCCTCCAACACGCTGCTCAGCCTCAGCTGCCACTCCCGGGTGCTGGTTTGCAATGGGTCTGCGCGCTGTGTTCAGTGACCGTCTCTCTCTCTCTCTCTCTCTCCCTCTCTCTCTGTCAACCCTCTCAATTACACCTCTCCAGCACCAACTTAATTCAAAATCACATTCAACAATGTCCCGGGGGATGGGGAGTGGGTGTAGGCAACAAAGCCAGCCCCTCTGGACCTGCAAGAGCAGCAGCCTCATCACACGAGCGCAAAAGGAGGCGTCCGATTAATCAGGGCGGAGGCAAAGGTAAGAGGCCGAGCTGCTAACGGTGTCTGTTACCACAGCGCCCTGGCAGAGCAAGGGAGGCTACCTGAGCAAATAGAGCGTAGCAGACATTTGCATTCACCTTATTATAATGGCTCCCAGGTGATCAACTGTGAGGCAATTAGGACAGAAGTGAGCTCACAGCGTAAGGTATACAACATCCAACCGTTAAGAGGATACTCGATAGAAGTGTAACTTCAACTAGTGCAACTAGTTGTTCTCTATGTACCCCATGCATCGCCAAGGGGGTAACAGCAAAGAACCGTCGAAGAAAAACAAACACGAACACAAGAAATCTGCCCACTTCAGGAAAATGGCCAGCCTGAAGATCATCTGAGATGTAGAAAGATTTAAAAGCAGGAGAGAAACATTGTAGTTGTAATAGCTGATGAGAGTAACTTTAGACAAGGGTGTCTCATGTTACTACGTGGCAGAGTAAGGTAGCTGTACAACGTGCTCCAGACTACAAGGAACCCATTTCCATTGTTTATACCCATGCTAGGATAACATCATGGAAAATAGCAAATATGTGAGAGGTATTGGGCTGGACCTCGGAAATGGACTTTATTGATAGGAGAAATATGGAAATGTTTCACGTTCTGTAGTGGAACAGGTCTGAAGGTTAGCTAGGGAACAAGAAAGTCTCATCATACCTCATAATTTTCAGATAATTGAGTAAAATCTCACACTTCCACAATTTAACGGTTTAGTCCTCTGCTAAGCACTAATTTCGCCTCTAAACAAGCATCTGCGGAAAAGAGCCGTCAAAAGCAGAAAGAAGACAACAAAAGGAACGAAGATGCTGGTAAAGGAAAGAAACAGAAACAAGAATTGGCGGGGGGAGATTTGTAGAGAAACCGCATGGGGATTTCCTGATGCTAACAAACAGTTGGTTTAGAGGCCATGCTCTGCTGTACATGATTGGTCTCCAGAGTCTTGGTTCACTCTTCTCCCATAGAGACGGTGTAAATATATATTCAACACTACTCCGCATTCAAGCACTCACTCAACTGAACAACTGGCATACAGCCCTTAAAAACCAAAGCTTATCCTTATTTACAGCTATAATGACGACTCAATCCACCCCTCCAGATCCACTCTTAATGGGGGATATTTGTAATCAGAAACATGGCAGTGTGTGGCACAGCTGGAATGAGATCCACAATGAAGTGCTTTTAAATATTTGCAGCCATAACTGGTTCTGCGTGAAGAGCAGCATACAACAGTGATTACAGCAGTCCCGTCCCTCTAAGACCTCCTTTTGACAAACCCAGCCGTGAAATGTTCTACACCTACAGGTAAAAGGGTCTTGACTAAAACTAGTAGGTCTGGTAGGCAGGCACAGGTAAACAGGATTTACAAGTTCAGCAGCTGACTCCTTTTCGCAGCTGAGCAATGTGTGTCATGTTCAAGATGTTAAAATTGACAGAAGAACAGGAATATAGTAGCTCTTCTGCTCAGAGAGTACACACTCAGAATCTAGAAGATGATCATTTCTGAAAAGTCATCATACCAAAAACATTTTCCTAAGATGAATACTACCCTGACCTGGATACCATAACAACAACCTGACATTTAACAAAAAATAACTTTAAATGCAAAATTGAGCTTGTTCAAAAGTTTACACACCCTCACTTCTTGATATTGTGTCCCCCAACTGAGCGTCTGTCACTTCTGGCATCCTTTTGCAATAGCAGTGTACAAGTCCCTGGATTTGTGTCAGTGATAAAGCTGCCCACTTTTCTGACAAATAGTTTCCAGGTCCTGTAAGTTCTATGGTTACCTGTTTAACACTACACTTATGACCCTCCACACTTCTACGCCACAAACACTACTGCTCAGTGATGTAAGGGTGAACTTTCCTCTTCTGCCTCAGATCAGCGTCCTGCCAAAAAGTGTACCCCATGCACAGCTTCCGAGATGATGCATACATATTTCCCTCCAAGATTTTTCAGATGTTCATCTTGTCTTCAATCTTGACCTAAATTTCCTGTGTGCCAGCAGAGTGCGAAAGAGCAGAGATCAACCTCCATGTTTCACAGTAGGGATGGTACGCTTCTCTTCACGCACCTTGTTGACTTCCATCAGCATTTCTAGTCAAGAAAATAAAAGTAAAGACTTTTGTCTCATCAAGCCAAGTAACTTTATGTCAGAAATCTGTGGGTTATGCTGTTTGTTAGCTTAGACTGTACCTGGAAAAGCAGTCTTTTTGCTGCACATCACCTTCTTATTGTACATGTTGAAACTGCAACTCCAGTATCTTTCAGTAAAGCCTGCCTGTTTTGCTTTGCATCTCACAATTTCCTGGCATTGAAATTGTTCTTTGTCTACCTGATCTTGGCTTAATTTCCACAGAAATAGAGATTTTCCACTGTTTTATCAATGTGTGCTCATCAGGACATTGGAATTCTTTGGACATCTTTTTAGAACCTTTGCTTTTATTTGTAGTACTGAAATGTTTGCTCTTGATCATTTAGGAGTTCTTGTACTTTCTCCATATTTTGAACAATCCTTGATCAAAATGTAAATGCCAAGGTCTTTGCTTTGTGTTTTATGTTCTAATGAGAGTCCCCAAAAAGACACTGTTGCAGATTCCTAAGGACAAAGCTGATTCCTATCTTGACCTTCAAGGTGATCTAAATTTACTCAAGTATACAATAACAGGCCAAACATGAAAGGGTGTTTAAACTTAAGACACCTTCTATTTTCAGACAAGCACTTTCTGTTTATGAAATACTAATAGTCATGCCAGTTACATGGACGATTAGTTAATATTTAGATAGCATATAGTTTACTAAACTGAAATCCTTCTGACTAATATTTTCTATTACAATAGTATGTTCTTGAAATCAGAAATGTGAAAGCTAATAACCAGAGCTGAGCACTGAGGATGGAAATGGAAAGAAGTGCTCCATTAATAGTTCTGCCTTAATATACTTCAAGAGATCCTTTAACAGGATCCATATCTACACATCAACAGGATACATATCTATACATCAGTCACCTAATTCAAGTAGATCTGTTGATCCTTCATGAACACATGAATTTTGAAGCGTGTGTCTCTAGATACCCGAGAGACAGCCTAGCGTGTGACTTCAAAGGTTCATGTGAGTAAAAAAAATCCATCTTTTCTTCCAAAAGGTTTTAGTCTGCTCTCTCTCTTCAACCTGAGGTTTAACTGTCCTGTAACTGTAAAAGCTAGGCATGCCAATTATTACCAACATGAAATGATATGCATGTGAGTGTCATTAGGACAGTGTGGTTAGTTCACTGATTAGACAGCACACAGAGTGTTAAGGTCAGAAGCAGGTGAGATTATCACACAAGCCAGGCTTTTCAGAAGATATCAGGCACAGACTGCAAGGCCAGCACTAAAAATAGAGAGATTAGAAATCTGACACAGAGCACATCACAGATGGGGGTGAAGCTCCAGTATCCAGTGCCATACTGACATTCAAGTTACTTCAGTGTGATCAGAGATGCAGTGATACAACAGATAAAACTACAGCTACTGCAGTTCAGTCTTCACAAATACTTTCACATACACAGACACCAAGGACCCAGGACAACACTACAAACAACACATTAAAATCATGCCACTAGACAGATATGATTTTGATCTTTATGACGTGTGCACTGTTTTCGAGCTTTGGGCCTAATCTAGAACCCAGCAGTGGAATGAATGAGTAAACGGCGATGCTGTATCAGGAGTACCATACCTTCCAAACAGCAATGCAGCCATGTTGTGTGCTATAGGATAAAGTTGCTAAAAAGAAATGAACCCTCATAGCAAAGTGATCCCACCCTAAAAATGAATACGCTGATAGGTGTATACTTGCACCGATAAGTGTACATTGGCACCAAATGTGTATACTCACTGGCAAATGTATACTCCCACTGACAAGTGTATACTTGCACTAAACGTATTAAACCCAGCTAATCCAGTTATTCTGGAGACAACATTACCAGAACCAAAGACAGGATCAAAACTAGGCTGAACAATTTCACACCCATGGCTAATTGCATTGCGTGTTATACCAATGCAAAACAGATGACACAAACCACACTGTCCCTACTGACTCATTCACCATCACTCATCATACTAGTAATAGGCATCAACACACATTGCGCAACTGCAGATGATTAGATGACGTCGCACATCCAGCCATACTGTTCCAACACCCATGAAAATGCAATAGGCAGAATTTCGGGATCTGTCACAATCGCTGAGGGCACAGGCTAGAAAAGAGAGTGAAAAAGATCTGTGCTTCCCACTGCCTGTGTTTCTCAAGGCACAGACAGACACTCTGTCTCTTCCAGTGGATTAGACGAGGGGTCTGGGATGTGCCTGTACTGTTACATTTACTGAGACTTTTCCTGTACTCTCTCATTATTTACAGCTCTCCCAACCATCTTTCCTGATGTTTACTCATCGTTGGTTTTCATTCTGTTCGCATTTAATAGCTAACTCTGAAATTTGGGGGGGGGGGGGGGGGGCGCTAAATATAGCAAAAGCAGCTCTATGATCTTTCCAGTGGCCTGAGAACTTGCAAGGAGGATTGCACTTGCCAAGCACCCTGTCATTTTGTTCGTACATGAATTAAGTCCATCTCAAGAAAACAGCATCCGCCACAGCCTGCCAGTCTGCAAACCAAGCAAGACAAATGGGAAACAGAGGCGCAGAATAACTAGCATGATCACCATTTAGCCATGTCCCTGCAAGCCCTGGTTTTTGAAAGTGACTGTGACAGAAAACCACTTGAAGAGTGAGTTCTTTAACATCACAGGCCTCAGTCAAGAGAGCAGCAAAAAGAGTCATGAGAATATATTCCACTCCAGGGAGTGTGGAAAAACACGTGTGAAAAGCAAGTCACTGTGACAACGGCATCTGTAGGCCTGTGGGTTTGCCAAGGTGGACTTGGAACATTTTGTGGCTGCTTAGAGATAGGACACCTAGAAAAGGTGCCAGGATGAGCACTAGTGAGGCAGGACACTCAGGGAGTCTTCTTCCTGGGTCATCCATACCTTATGAATCACCACGTATATGCTATCTCCTCACAACAAAGCCATTCTTTTATCTCTCTTCCCTAAAATGATAACAGCAGCAGCAACAACAATAATAATAATATTAATAATGATAATAATAATAATAATAACAATCAGAGCAATAAAGCTCCAGTGTAGTTATGTGTCATCCATTTTCCATTTCATCTTTTAAAAATACATAGATCAGAGAATCATTGACCCTGCAGCACCAGGCAGATTTCATTTCTTTGCTTAGTAACAGAAAGAAGACATGTAAACTAAAGGAGAAAGTGTAATCACATATGTATTGCCTTCAAATACACCATGTTGAGGACCTGAACAATATGACTAATTTCACTTTTGGGAGGAGGGGGTGTCTAGACGGTATTGCGACTAACCCCTGTCTCTTCAGAAATACAACACAGTCTCACCTGATATTGGCTTTTCTCATTTGAAATGGTATACAGAAGAAAAAAAACATAGGCATTAAACAACATACCATGGTTCGCTTATAACAAACCAATTCTCATAATTAAAACCAATAAGCTCTATTAGAAACTACAACAAAAAAAATTCCTTGAGTAAAAACAACCCTTTATGGCACTTTCAACTTCTGAACACAGGGTCACACTGGAACCTCAGCTAGACTTCACAAAAATAATGGTACACTATTCCAGTTATTACAGTTAACATGTCAGTTTGCATGTAAAGAAGGAAGTACCCAAATAACCTTTAACAATGTGCTGGACAGGTGGATAGATAAAATAATCAGACTGACCACAGAAATCAGGAAGTAAGAGGCATGCCAGAGGGAACTTCTTTCCTACATCACTGGAACATTAATAGAAAGTGTAAAGCCCACTTGATACAGCCAAATAGGGAAACCCTTATGGGTGAAACCTCACTGGCAAATGTCATTACCCCTGTGGTTCATCAGTACAATTACAAAAATAATTAATTAATTAAAAATCAATAAATCCATATATGTGGATAAACACAAGTCTGTCGCTCTCTAGTACTGCAGATGAACAGTAGACTGACTATCTGTAGTGTTAGTGCAAGCGCAAGAGTCACAACATAGCACTCATTAACTGGCCCAAACGTGTCACTGTTTTCATGACATTACCTCTAATGTGCGTATCTCCTGTTGGGTAAGGTCGTTAGATGCGGCGCACTTCGTCCGGAGCCCTCGCAGACTACAGATGGAGATGTCGATGATGTTCTGGAGAAGTTCGCACTGATGAAGCGCCGTCACTGCCGCGCTGCTGCTGCCGCCGCCGCCGCCGCTTTTGTCTAACAGCTCATCATTCGCGACCATGTTTCCACCTTTGCCGTACTCGGTATCCATTCCTCGGCATTGGCACTGTTTTGAAAGGCTGCCCTCCGACCGCAAACACTAACACACAAACATGCTTAACATCTATACAGTAAGTGATGTGATAAGTGCTCCTCGAGGTGAGTAAAGTCTAGCAAACGCCTTCTACATAATTGAAAGTTTGGCTTGTGGGGTCAAAAAACAACCATTCTTCCAAGGTTCAGCGTGGACTATTTTTGACAGCCAGAAAGGTAGCGTTAGCAGTTTGTTCCGCCTAAAGCGCTGAAGATCCCGTGAACCCCCTCGCCTTTCCTGAACACTTGGTAGTTTTTTTTTTCCTCTTTGACAAACGTTAGTCGCATCAGTACTCGCGGTGCATTGTAGGAAATGCAGTTTTACGTAGCACTTCAGCGCGCACAATTTGCGCAAAATGATCAGTTAATTTGGTATAACGCATTATGGATTGTTTTTATGAAACAATTATAACTCTTAAAACAAGTTATGTTAGCAGACATTTTATTATGTCAAGGATAACCTATAGCCATAGTCTTTTGAAATTAATATATATATCAGAGAATGTAAGCCTCATCAACCGTGCACTGGCTCTTTTTAGAAGGTATTTGAAATAATGATTTACCAAGCATTCCAGATCAGATGGCATTTTTGGTCATTCGAATTGTGACTTTGGAGCCACAAGAGAGAGCACAAGATAGTTCTGAACACAAGGAGTGAGTAACATAAAAGAAGCAGTTTTAAAACCTCTAAGCAGCTAACAGGAATATGCTGAAAATGTTTAAAGAACATCTTTTGGTGTCAGCTTATTCATATTTAAAGAAAAAACTTGAATATCTTTTAGAACTATTATGGCAATTTTGTCAAAAAAACCCATCTCTCTCTCTCTCTCTCTCTCTCTCTCTCTCTCTCTCTCTCTCTCTCTCTCTCTCTCTCATTGACTCAGTTTTCCATAGGCATAGGCAGTGAGAGTTCAGCAGAAGTAGACAACATACAACTTTGCACACTTTCCACTGGCTCATGACACTGAATAGCCTACTCCTTGTAAGTGGCAAAGATAAGGGCTGATATTTATCATGGATGTTAAACTGTATCCAGAGTAGAATGTAATATATAACCTCCTATAAACTGCTGTAACAACTGATGATATGGAGGTGTCCGATATTGTTGTGAACATATTTTGGAGCAGAAGGGCACAGCATGCTCTGTCTATAGCTTGGGAGACAGGCTTGCCGTAGCATGCTTACAAGCTTTCTCATGAGAGAATCCTCTTCTTTTAATGAGCTTGCCAAAAGATGAGCACAGTGGTTCCTTCAGTCCATCAGGACATTCGGGCAGGCTTGAAACAATGAATCTGCACTCAGGAGAGATTCCTGCCTAAACGCTGATTTAAAACTATAAGTCAGACACCAGGAAGTCTCATGACCACTTTTTAATTAATGTCACAGTGGAATTTTTTCCTTACTCAGCTGCCTCCAGCAAGACACACACACACACACACCCATACCTCAGGCAGCCTGAGGTGCCATGAAAGTGCCCTGCAGCAGGCCAGATGACATGCTTAGGCAAAGAGTTAAATGTAGCTACTCCACACCCAGTCCTGTCTTAATTGTGTCCTGAACTCACCCAGGGGAGTGGCTGCTGGTTTCCATATGAGAAATAAGGAGAAATGGAGATGACCACAGTCACATTCCCAGCTGTATGAATCCTGTCTTTATCTGCACCAGTATATTTGTGTCCTCAATTATGACATCAGTAACTAGGATGAGCTCACTCACAGTTAGTTTAATTCTTTGTTTTATTCTTATTTGCTTAAATGCAAAAACATAATCAAACATTATTTCTACTCAAATGTTAAGGCGCTGACCAAGTTGATAAATAAATAAATAAATAAATGGTGTTCATATGCCTTTGTTGAAGGGCACATGGCTGTTGTCGGAACACATAACGAAACTGACAGCTGGTTGGTTATTGTATCTGTTGTGTGCAAAAGTGGCACCACCTGCTGGAAATGAAAGAACAAGAGGAGAAATCCAATCCATGATTACACGTAGTATGTTTCCAAATTATCCTATGGATTTAATGTCGAGAAAGCTGCAGACTGTGAATCTAATCAGTGTCCTTTTGCAACTGATGGTATACATACAGAACCTGAGGTATGCAGATGTAACATCAGCATAGGAAATAACTCTGTAGTCCTTAGTAGGATGACAGGAAGTATGAACAATTGTAGGAAAGACCAAGACTTTTCCCTCCATTTCTTTTCTTATCCGTATGAAAGAATGCAGGGTGTAAATACAATTTGGACACAACTGCATTTTGAAATAATTCCTTTTACTTATTATGGCTCTGTTTATTAGTAGTAATTTAACTTCGGTAAAATATCGACTCAATTTTATATAGAATATATATATATATATATATATATATATATATATATATATATATATATATATATATATAGAGAGAGAGAGAGAGAGAGAGAGAGAGAGAGAGAGAGAGAGAGAGATATTAAAAATTGTACGGTTAGTAAAGATTCCATGTGAGTAACTGCAGTGTACTGTAATAAAAAACATTCTACTATATATTCAAGATATTCAAGTTTTTTTATATAAATATATTTTTATTTAGTTTTGGATGTAAATATAATTTTTTAAATTTTTTTCTTTCTTTTCAGGCTTACAGTTCGGCCAGCTCCTAGCTTCTCGCTGTGTTGTAACTTAATCACATCCGGTTTGCTGACTCAGATGTTCTGGAATGTTTTGCTGTGGAGTATGGCCTCCTTTTACATCATTTGCATTTTACATATTGTTGCCAATTACCTCTCAACTGATCAGAGGCCACCCAAAGAACAACTTGAATACTTTATCTAATTTTAAAGATATTACACCTTTACAAAAGGTTAATTCATTTAATTTTATTAATTTATTAATGGTAGACTTTACTGCGCTGAGGAAATGTACAATTCTGGGGGAAAGTGAGAGCAAATGTGAAAATTATTTTACTGATACTACAATAATCTAAAGTTACCGTTTTAGATTTGTGGATTTGTAATATCTGTAATTTATTCTTCTCACTTGTCTTATGATAAGGTGATCTCAGATACCTTCCCTCTGAAGGAATTAAGGTTCTTAGCATGTATGCCAAAATGTCATATAAACACTACATTATGGATTTTTAGCCTTTTTTGCTTTTTGTTTATATATCTGGACTGAACAAAAGTATCTTGGAAAAGCCATGCAAAGCAGCCCAAACCCCACAGCAAAAACGTGGATGGCTAAATTATATGTGACCTGAAGGTCCTGAAATAGTGGAAGTGCTACACCTGGGGCTTAGTGTGATATTGGACATGTTTAATCACTCTTGCACCATACCAGAGCCACGTTGCCTTCCATGTTTACCTATAGATAAGCACTGTCCTATGATGGTTCATGTTTAAATGAATGAATGTATTAATTAGAAACCACAGTGGCCAGTGCCAATATACTACTGAATGAGGCACAGAGACTACAGGGCGAAGCAAAAGCAAACGTCTCTTCCACTTACACCCCATCCAAGCCAGCTATGTTTAAGGAGGTGCACCTTGCTCTAATAGGGATCTGGGTCAACAGCATAACTTCAAATGATTTTCAATTACCTTTTCCTTTCAAAAACATCATAAACTGTAACTGTAAAAGTACTGGAGAAAACAAATGAAACAGCTATCACTTTTAAGGATGTACTTTAAATCTATTTTTCTAAAGAGATCTTCACAGACGTATTAGCAAGAATATTTAAAAGAGTTTGCCAGTGTTCTCTAATCACTGGTAATGATTAACACCATTTTAGGCTTCAGCGAGGTGGTACATGGAAAGAATTAGCCATCTTTGAGGACTTAAAGATGCAGGCTTCATTGGCTGTGTATTTTAACCACACCAAGACTCAAAAAAAATATATAAAAAAAATAAATTAAAAAACCCCCCACACATCTCACCCCTGCATCCTGTGCAGGTTAATACTTAACGTGGCAGCATTAACAGCTCAGGTCAAATATAAACGCAACGAGACATCATGTTTTGAACCCAATATGAAAACGCATCTAGAGTGGCTCCAGAAAACCAGTGCTGAACGTCTTTTTTCTTGGGGTGAAGTGTGGTGCTTTATCGGTATGTAAAGCATTGACAACTGTAGTTTTCCAACAGCTGTAGTTTCTGCTGGAGATCATCTCTCAGACTCTCCACCATGTGTGCTGATGGAATGCAAAATTGCTGGGAGCCTACATGAAAACCACCAAAGCTGCCTGTGTACAGAACCAGAGCACGGCCCCAGTATGGAGAGGTCACCACATACACACACCACATCACTTCTATCTCTATCTCTTTGATAACGTGACTTCTACTATACCAGACACAAAGGACCTTTTGAAATATGCCTTTATTTTCAACTTATTTCAAATGCAAAAACGTACAAAACAGAAAAAGTACATTCTTCCGACTACTTCAGTTGCTACTAATGTGTTCAATATTAGGTAATACATGTTTTATTTGAAAAGAGGAATAAGGATGAAAGGGAACCTTGTACGTTGGACCAATGACCTCTACCTCATGCTAGAGCAGCTGAGTGCAAGCCATCTGACAGAGCACTCCAGAGTTGCTGTGCATTTCTTCAAGATACAGAGAAGAAAACAACTTGCTTTAAAACAGAAGGCCTATTATTTAGCATTCTTTTACAAGCAGAAAACAACCATACATAAGCAGATATTTTCAAGTTTTAGCCAGAAGTAGATGAGGAAGAGACAAGAGGGAGAAAAAAAAAAACCAAACAGAAAAACAATACTGAGTGGCAACCGTACAATAAGAGTCCAAGGGAATCTTTGGGAACAGCTTCTACGGTTACAACAAATGCAATTTATTGCCAAGATTGTTTGACTGCACATAGACAGAAAAACAGACAAACCCATGCTATAAAATGCAACCATTCACCAGGTATCGAACTCCTGCATCCATACTCATATCACCAGAGCTTCAGCAAGCACAGATTCCACCCCCCCCCCCCCCCCATCCAGAACCGTACAGCTGATGTTCCCACAGCACAGCAAAGAAGCAGCAAGCCTCTTGTTGACTTGTTACTAGGGAGGTAAATGAGACATCATCATCATCTCCTCCACCCACATCTTTTATACTGACTTTCTGTTCTTTAAATAGAAGCTGAGCAAATGAAATGGTCAGGGTGTCAAGCAAGCCCATAAAACAATAACCAAAAAAAAAACCCCTAACAAAACACTGAAAATGGACAGTTGGCAATCTTTATGGAAGCCTCGAGCCACCTGGAGGAGAAGGAACATTAGCATTTCTGCTAGTTAACAAGTTCCCACCACCATACAATCAGCTCTGGACCCAGTCACAGTCTATTTTGAACAGAGACATGTCATTCGGTTCACAGTATGAGAATTCACACACGCAAGCATCATAAGTCTTAGACTCAGCAGAGGAGAAAAACACAACCATGGAAAAGCAGATTGAGACATTTATAAACGTACACATTTACAAATTTCTGTACAGGTACAAATATACATTTTAAGGAGGAAAATCCCAGGAGTTTACTACTTTTATCCTTGGGTTTGTAGAGATGAGGAGGCTGTTGTTACTGAGGCAGCGTTTGGGTGTGGATGTCAAGCATACAGCACTGGGGATTTTATCAGCTAAAGAGGCACGAAAGGGGAGGCACTACCCGCATCCACTGAATGTTCACTCACACACACAAAATTTCCTTCACGCTCACCCAATGAAACCATTGCACTTGGGAAGAGCACCCTCTAACCACTCCTCCCATTACAGCCAGCTCTCTCTGGAGCACTGAAGAAAAGCGCAACTTCAGCCCAGCTAGAATTTATTCACACCACCAGCCACAAAGATGAGACTCTTTCTATTCTGAAGACGTTGCATCGCACGATTGTATACACGAGGCTATGTTTGGAAAAGGAGGGAAAGAAAAAAAGAAAAAAAAAACCTCATAAGGCTATATAAAGGCCACCACTTGTTATGGGTGAGTGCAGAGATCGCTTTAAAATTAAGGGGGGAAAAAAAAAAAAAGGGGGGGGGGGGGACCAAACAAAAAACTAAAAATAAAGAGACAAGAGGCAAATCTGCAAGCAGTACAAGTGCAATGCATCACTTAAATACAAAACAGTAACCTCGTGAGGTACAGCATGAGGTCTGAGAACAGAAATACAATCAAGGGGTTTTTCCTCAGTCTTTTTGGGTTTTTTGTTTTTTTTTCCCCTTCCTCTTTTTTTTTTTTTATGTTTTCTTAGAAAGGACTTCTCACTGGTCGAAGTGTGTGCAGCGGCGTGTGTGACCGTAGGCTAGAGGCTCCTGTAGGCCAGGTAGTCCTGCATGCAGCATGGGATGGGGAGCGTGTAGACTTGCTGTGTGGTTAGTACCCGCCGCAGGCCCATGCGACACAGGTGCTGCAGGCTGGCGACGGAGCGTGGGCATGCCCAGAAATGCACACTGCCGTCACGTGAACTGAGAGAAGGGGAGACAGCATTCATTACAAGCCGGAAGTCTTACATATTAACATCTGGAGTCTTGCATATGTCCAGCTGGATTCCTGGATATTAAGCCCAGACCACGCTGGAGTATGCTGCGCAGCCAAGGGCGAATTACAACCGGGAATTCTTCTTAGATTAATCTGAGACGTAGAAACTGGCCCTTTGGTGTTGTGGATTGTAATACAGATTTCACCATTGACAGTGACTGAAACGAACCCTTCCATCATCAGCTCTGCCCCAGTGAACAGATGCTGCTTTTGAAGACTAAAAAAAATAAAAAAAATACACCATTACAAAGTCAATTCCACTGAGCAGGAGTTCTTCATGTGTGAATTCGTACTGAACTTTGAACAGCAGAGCAGTAATGCAAATCGCGTTAGGGAGCATCCTCACTCTGCTGCTTCTGGGAAAAAAAAAAAAAAAAAGCCTGCAGCACACCCCAGGCAGCCTGCACAAACACGCTGCCAGGACAGGGGTCTAGTGTGCTGCGCACAACCTGCACGGCCTGCTTAGACACGACAGTTATTGTTCCTCCACCATGCAGGTC
The DNA here is from genome assembly GCF_041902795.1 of Electrophorus electricus. Classification (NCBI taxonomy): domain Eukaryota; kingdom Metazoa; phylum Chordata; class Actinopteri; order Gymnotiformes; family Gymnotidae; genus Electrophorus; species Electrophorus electricus. Next base: position 6,097,108 of record NC_137513.1, read on the forward strand.
TTGCTGCAACCCAAGCATTTAACTAGATTTATCCAAGACTCACCGTATAATGAGGCTAAATCAGTTTTATTTTGTACATGCATACTAGTTTGTTTAATTAATAACTACATGTAAACTGCCAGTAAGAGGTATCTATTACTAGCATATCAAAAGATATATGAAGTCTATTTGTTCTACAAATGTACACAGAGATAAAGACATGTCTAATCTGATAACGTTAAGGCAAACACTTCATTAAAAAAAACAAAACAAAAAAAACCACAAAACCAAACCACACACAAACAACTCACTCACCCAGCAGCTAAAATGCTCCCATCTGTGGAGAAGGCACAGCAGAGGCCATTAGTGAGGGCACCGATGGCCTGGGGACTCTTCTCGTCTATCCTCCAGAATCGCACCAACCTGGCCAGAGGGCCCAACAGACCATGAGGAGAACAGGAGAAAAGTTTCTTCAACTACTACAGCAACTTGGTCATGACTATCTGTTGCTCGGGGCTCGTCAGAAAGCTGAAGGGAAGGCAGTGAGTCGGGAACGCCACACTGCCCTGGCTGTAGGGATAGTTCCAATCTGAACAACAGGAATGTCTAAGGCAAACCACATGTAGAGGGTGTTCCATTTCCTCATTATTGGTCCTGCTGTGTATAGAAGATTTCTACACATCATTTCCATGCTGTTTATTTAAGCTTCACGTCAGTGTCGCCACTCCAAGCTGTTTGCTGTGCATCTCTCTACGTGTTCTGGCGGACATTTTAGATAGAAAACACTCCGATTCCCTCAGCCAAAGCAGAGCCACACCCTCTCCTTCGACACACCCCCACTCCACCCCTCAACAGCCAGCCAATCAGAAGGGGAGGTGGAGCAGGACTGGTCAGAATCTGGACTCCTCTTACTGATTAATGACGGTCATGTGAGAAGCGCGTGATCTCTCCCAGGCAGCCAGGCCTGACTAGAAAAGACAACCCAGCACAACCCTTTCCTCCCTGTGTGCTCACCTAATGCTTAACACCACCACCATCGATGCAGCCCTTGTGAGACTGACGTTTTGACCGTCAGCAAGGGCATGTCCTCTTACCTGTCATCAGTGATGCTGGCAATATGTCGGCCATCATGACAAAACGCCACGGAGCGGACCCAGCGGTCATTCGCCCCTCCTGCAAATATGGGAGAGGGAGGAGGGAAGAGATGCCTGTGTAGGGAAGATAGGGAGGCATCATAAGCAACCGAAGGAGGGAGGAGCTGGGGAATTAAAAGGGAAAGACTAAAGTTGATGCCAGGGCAAAAATTGTACCCCATCTCCAGCAGGATAGTGCCAGTGTGCGGGTCCCATACTATGACCCGGGTGTCGTAGGAGGCCGTGGCCAGCAGGGCTCCGTCTGGCGAGAACTCGCACGACACCACATCGTTGTGGTGGCCTTCCAGCTTGCGAATGAGTGTGTACTTGTCCATATTCCACAGTAAGACCTGTAAAGAGGTAAGGGACGCTAGTTATAGACCAGCGCCTGAGGCCCTGCCAGTAACAATATTTGCACAATACAGCCAAAACCAGGTTATGGGCAATAGTAGATGCAATTAACATCAAATTACATTGGGATCACTATGCTCAGTGTCATTTTTTTTTAATCATTAGGCAATACAGCCATCAAGGAAAGAACTTAGCACATGCCATTCAAACAAGTAAGGCACCTTTAAAAAGTCACTGGACAATAAATCACTCTTTACACTTCTAACGGCTAGAAATGTATGTAATGAACAAACTATTTCTAGAATTTCAGGGTTTCTAGGTCTTTAGAATTAAATTAAATACAAATAATACAAAAATATTCCAAAAGTAGGTTTATAAATTTCAATTAAAATGCCTTAAACAAAAATGTAAGGATCACTACAGCATGTGGTGAAAAATTAAAACTTTAAAAAGAAAAAAAAGGGTGTATATATATATACAAACAAATATTAACTTAAGGTAACATATTGTTACTCCACTGGTATCCCCTTTCAGAGTTTTAGTTCACTTGAGATTACAATAGGCTCGCACCACGCCGGCGGAGGCCTACATGGAGAGACAGATACTGCAAGAGAAGAGAACATTTGATTGCCAAAAGGTTGACGCCTTTGGCAAACACAAAGATACACAGCAACATAACAACTGCACACTCTTTATAGTCAAAACCTGCCATGTGCTTTTATACAGCTCATTTTGCTCCAGTGCAATGCACCATTGGGCAGAAACGTATGATGAAAATTTAGTGCATCTTCCAGACTAATGACTTAAATTTTTGTAAAGGAAAAGAACCCTTTATCATTCTCAGCTTCATAATGGAAATTTTATGTTCTCTTTTTGTTCCAGGTTGAATTCTACAGGGTACTGCACTTGAGCAAAACGATACAGTTGCATTACAAGGACTAGTTTTCCCATCTACGGCTGAGCACTGAGTTAGTGTGGGTGGTAAGGCTACGGCGACAGTGCATAAAGAGACATATGGATTTCCGCTCCCTCTTACGCAGCAACTTGAGATGAAAGGGCTTCAGTGTCCGAGATCCTGGCCTGCGTTTGGACAGGACCTGCCAGTCTGAGGCTGGAACAGCCCACGGGCGGCACTTTCACAGTGGGGCCTGTTGGCAGCAAAGGTGTCACTGGCACTAGGCACAGTAAGAAGGCTCTAGCACTTCTGCATCTGCTGTTCACACGGCACGACGAAGCTGAGGATGACGGCTCTGAGTCAACAGAGGAAAATGCCTTTGTGAAAAGTGACTCTGGGCCGCTCGTGCGTCAGCCTTTGTCTTATTCAAAACAAAATTGTCCACCTCTTTACAGGAAGGAGAGAAAGCAGCAGCCAGTCCCGTGCTGAGCTAGGACTGCCCCTTGGCCATTTCTGAGGCAACTTGGAAGGCATCTTGCATCATGTTTCACCGGAGCCAATACTGTTCCCTTTGGTGTCTTCGCCAGGCCAAACAAAGGCAGACTATATCCAACCGCAGACAGTCTACCCAGGCACAAAGAGCCCTTTCATACCCCGCAGATACCAACAATGCCCTGCACCTGCTGCTAACTCTGATGAGCTTCCTCAGAGAGAGGAGAGAGAGAGGAGAGAGAGAGGAGAGAGAGAGAGGAGAGAGAGAGGAGAGAGAGAGGAGAGAGAGAGGAGAGAGAGAGGAGAGAGAGAGGAGAGAGAGAGGAGAGAGAGAGGAGACTCCAACTACAAACCACCACGGCCCACGAATCCATGGATGCCGTGAGCTTGGCCACTACAGAGTTGCTTAGTGAAGGTCTGAGCGCTACTTCCTGACTCCTACACATACAGCAAGACATATGAGAACCTGCTCAAACTGACAGGGAGAAATTAAGAAGGCAGGACAGATGTGTAGGAGGAGGGAATGCTCATGAAATTACAAATGGAAGAATAAACGTGTGGGATGAAGTGGGAGGGTTCTTTTCCATACAAGCCTCCTGCACTTAGATACATCGAAGAACACACTTTAGGAGTATATGGACTGCGACAGCAGAGGTAGACAGACATGGAGCGGCACCTACGTACAGGAAGCCCCCCCGCACGAAGGAGCACGGAGGCCCCCCGCGGTGGGCGGAGGGGGCGGGGCATGGGCACGGGCACATGAGCGTCCAGCAGGGGGCGCGATGGCAGCCGTGCCCCCGCGTACTCCGCGCCGGCGGCTCTATGCCAGCACGGCCCTTCCGCTCAACATCACTCACAGGCAGAGTTCTGCCTCCACCTGGGACAGGGAAAGCAAGACACTTATGGACACACACACAACCGAACAGTACAATGATGGCAGTCCCACTGCTTGTGGGAGGGAGATAGCTGCCACTCAAAGGCCAGAAACTTGGTGTGGCCAGTAACACCCCCACCCCAGCCCCATCTAGTCATGTGATTTTTAATGGCTCCTCTTTAAGGCTAAGAAATCCCATAAGGGCTCAGCAGGGTAGTCCTGCTAATACACTTGTGTCAAAAGTTGTTAGACTGTGTAAGCCAGCGTGCCAGTTAGATAAGGGTAAACGAATGGCACCTTTTATTCATTTATTTCATTGCATATACTCATTTTAGAACTAGCATGTGACTAGCACACAACGTAGCTTTCTAGAAATGAAGAGAATAATCTCTGCAGGCCAGCCCATGGATCATGATTTTTTTGATGCTTGTGAAGCAGCAGGGAAGGCATGTCTGCATTTTCTATACTCCACATGCACAGTCACAACTATTAGAACAAACAAAAACAAATTTAAAAAGGCAACTGCAACAACAAACTCCACCAAGACTAAAACTAAAGGCAGGGCTGCAAGAGCGGGTCATGACACCGAGCATTTTGTGTGGATAAAGATTCACTTAGCGGTTCCATTTGATTGGTCATTGATGAGCTAGTTGCAGGACACACAAGCAAAAGGTGCAGTCAGAGTGGAGGGTCGGGGGGAGCGAGGACGTACCGCTTTACCAGCGCCCACCGAGCACAGCACGGACGAGTCGGGCGAGAACGTGCTGCAGTACACCCAGTTCTGATGTCCACGCAACACTTTCATCATGTTACCTAAGAGAGGCAAACATTGAATGCATCAGCAGCTTGGCATCAGGAAGCTGGCATGTGAATCATGTAGAGAAAAAAAGAAAGTGCAAAACGAGACACACATGTTTGAGAAACCCAAGCTATTGGCCATCAGTCCTTGTAATAACAATAATAAAAAAAATTCCGACTTCTAAAATGGCATTTTCGCACACTGCAGATGCAGAGAAGATATTGGTTTACCTCAAACCTCAATGAGGATTTGGAGACACGGTTTAAACCACTTAACCAGGAAACATTCATAAGGGAAAAAGTGGGGCTTGGGTCAACTGTTATGAACTGGAGTTATTTAGTGAGCTCTTCCCTGGTAACACCACCCTTCCAAACAGTAGCACCACAGGCACTGCTGAACTACAGCAGTTCTGTATGTGACCTGGTTCTTATGCATTGCGGTGAGGGTAAAGACAGAGAGAAGGGTGCAAGAGACATTCCACTGCATGTTATAACAGACCACTGTACAGAGAGGGCTTCCACTACTCCGCAGTAGTCACCCTAATCAGTCTGCAACTCAGAAACAGCAGATCCTGTCCATAAATTTAGTCAGCAGCCTCTGTGAACACCAAATTCGGAAGGAACTTTCCAAGGTCTCCCAGGAATGCAATGTAACAAAAATAATTTTGGAATAAGCTGTCGTCGCGTACCCCCTCCCCCTCTCACCATCGTCCTTGAGGTCCCACACACGCAGTGTCTTGTCTCTGGAGGCAGACACCAGCACCAGGCTGCCGTCTGGTGCAAACGTCAGGTCTCGAACTATGTCCGTGTGGTCCATCAGGTTTAGCAGGAGCTTACCTACACAAGGGGGTGAACTGACTATTAGAAGGGAAGGGGATACACAGAACACACATTCACAAAAAGACAAAAAGGTAACCACTGCCAGGTTGCTCGTTCCAGTACTGTTTACTGAACAAAGTCCATGTCAATCAATTCCAGCTACGTCAAAGAAAGCATTAAAATCAACATTTTCAGAACACAGTTGGAAGAACGCCTGTATTTGATTTTCTGAGCCAGAAAAAGACCCCCCCCCCAAAAGGATACTTTTCCCCCCCACCCCTTAAGGATCACAATTGGTTTTTAAAATGCCTCAAGTAATAAGAAGCATCACAGTATTACAGAGAGGCCCACCTCAGTGATCCGCTGCGAGCAGTCATTACCTAGAGCCCAGGTCTGTTAACAGGGCTCAGACCTCTCAACATATGGAACTGAATAACCTTAAGGGATATGGAAACAAAGGCTACAATCGGCCTAGCTAATTCCTGTCAAAGCCCTCCAATTTGATGTCGACTTAAGTAACCAAAGGCTAGATATTAATTTACTCCCACTAAGTTTGTGGCAAATGCCACCGTCAGCTATGAGGAACTACGTGCTCTCAGATTTCAGAGATGGAGAGGAGTGTGTGTGTGTGTGTGTGTATATATATATATATATATATATATATATATATATATAAAAATTTAAATAAAATATAATATATGTGAGGGCCCCTGAGCTATATGCAGAGGATCTTGAAGGAACTGCGACTCCGTTAAAAATGATAGGGTGCTGGGCAGTATTAGTTACAGCAGACACAACTCAGACAGTGCCAGCCATTAGCAGAGCAGGACAGGACCTGCCCTTTAAACGCCTTCAAACTACTCCTTCTGTAAACATACAAAACTGGTCATGCAGTGAACTGGTTTATTGCGTTTCCCGCCCCCTTTGACAAGCTTGGAGCAATTAATGAAAGGAATCCATCAAAACACACGCCCAGGATGCCCGGAGGCATTTATGAGCTACCAACGAGTAAAAGGTTCAAGGGCTTCTGACTGGGAAAGGCAGACCAAAAGCATGCCAGCTCCTTGAGGACAGCTCCCTTTCAGAAAGGCACTTAGTGTATCAGTTTCTGCCACCTTCAGCACAATCTGGTCATGCTGAAGGTTGGTGCTTCGATTCGCCAGAACGCTGTGTGCAACAGAGTGCAAAAGCGGGCTAAAGGGCAATACAGCTTACAGCAAAAGGCAATACGGACACGACATGTTAAAAGCGCTGTCAGGACATTACATAAGCCGAGCCCTAACTTTCCATGAAAAACAGGAACAACACATGCAAGAGTAAGGGTGGATAAAGTGGGCGGGATCATAAACTGTTAAAACACAAAGAGGGCTGTACTTTATTTATATATATATATATATATATAAAAAAGCACAAACACTTGCACTGAAAGGAAGCACACTTGAAATTATACTTAAAAAGCTCTTCTGTTATATCTGAGTTCAAACCAGCTGATGGTGGATAAGCTCATGTCTGCTGAAGTCTGGAATGTGAAATGACTGACAACAGTCTCACCACACCTACTAAATTAGGTGATGCCGATCTCCATCAGAAAAATACCAATGTTTTTGCACCAGAACAGAGCTAGGGGTTAGTCCGGGGAGAGGCCCTCACCCGTGTATGCATCCCAGATCTTGATGCGGCCGTTGTTGAGGCCGGTGGCGAGCAGTAGCTGGTCTTGCCCGAACTTGAAGCGGTGCCACTCAATGTTCACGCAGCGGCTTTGCTTCTCAGGCACAGACGAGCCAAACGCCAGCCCCCATACCACGTCACCACAGTCGATGGTGTGCTCCCGAGGCTCGCCGGGCACCAGGGAGCCTTCGCTGCCCTGCCGAGACAGACTCCTGGGTCTGGCGCTGTTCAGGCGCTCATCCTTCCTCACAGAGCTGCTGGAGGAGGAGGCAAACAGGGTGGAGAGTCAGAGAAAGGGGAACTGATTTTAGTGGCTGGTAAAACAAGCATTTCTGGAATAAAAAAAATAGGTCACAGGCGTTGTGTGTAATATGTAATAGATAACATATATTTTATATAATTTTTTAATGTCCATCATCTTATTAAGACTTGGTATTTGTTGAATTTGTATAATAACAACAAATATGTACACTAGCCCACATTTGTTGTGTCTGAATTGACATCCAAGTTTTTACATGTTTAATTGTCCAGTGAACACAAATTGTGTGCTCAGTGCACATTACTTTGCTATGTATGTGCTGTTTTCCTTGTACAGAGCTGCCATTTTTGCTCTTTTGATGGAGCAGTAGGCAAAGCAGTCCACTAGATCTACAGCAGCGTGCCTCACTAACAGATGTGTGCCGCTGCTGTTAAATAACCTTATTCAGTGGTTTTGCACAGAAAATGTATACAATCTTTTCCAAATGTGTTAACGATGCATCTGTGATGACAAGGAGCTCCTGTTCAAGATTACTGAAACGTCACAAGGAGCTAGTCAGAGAGAAGGGTGTGGCTGCACTAACCCAGCTGCTGATGTGTTCCTAGCAGCAAGCTAGAAGCTTCCTGAAATCTTCTGCCATTGAAATGAGTCACTTGCAACATTATTTTCAAAAGTGTAGCCAGTAAGTAACCTTTTCAATGTGGGGTCAAGCGGAACACGAATATAGCTGGGACATTGCTATAAGGTCTAGAAAGCATCCTGTTCCAAAGAAGAGAAACATTATGATCTTTATACCATAGGGACAAACACCATGTTGATGTCACTGGAGGTCTGTCTTGTTCCATATAAAACTGGTCCTGATAACCGAAGTAAATGATATTCAGCAGATATAAAAACCATACAAATAGATAAATTCCTACCAACATGACCTTGTGTGTACTAAATTGAGATCATACACATTGTATTAACACAAGCTTTTTTAACACAACCTTTTACAGCTTCTATTGCATGCTTTTATTGAATTCAGCCACCAGAGTTCTGCTTTATGCTGACATTAGACTACTTGATATGCATAATTGTTTGTTAAAGATTTACCACAGTTCATCTCACTTGATAGCTTTGACCCTGTTGTTAAACTGCAAACTAACACGCCCACATTGGCCAAAACAGCCTGAAGATGATGAATGGCTAGTGAACTGCTTTCTGTAGCTAACGTGCAGCAAGTGTGACTACTAAAAAAACAACAACTTCTGGGAATCAATACGCAATTTCTCTAAAGTTTAATTATAAATTCTCTCCATACTTCCAATCCACTGCAATTATAACAGAGTTTATGTTGAAACCTGCCAACTGAAACATGACCTAGTGCTCTTTAACCTCCAGGATCAAGCCACAAGACAGTGATCAAACTATTGAAGAGTTCACATTCACAAAAGGACATTGTGTATACTGTCAGGCTGACAAATGTGAATTTTCACTTTGAATCCACACAGTAAAGGGATATGCGGAGTGGTGACCTGGTCAAGGACAACTGAAAATGGGCACCACTTTCCAACGGTGTCCACAGAAGGCAGGACAATGACCTACTCACACTTATGCCACACTCCTTCTTTCTCACAGTTAAAAATGTCTGGCTAGGGTTTAATGCTGAAACCTTCAAATAAGACATGTGATCACAGTTTGAAAGAAAACAAAAAGAAATTGGATTGTTTCAAGTACTCACAAGTTTGTCATGCATTTTGACCATGGCACAAGTCTCACAATGCGATGCCCTTGAGACCAAGCAAAATAGGAACCATCAGGTGCAAAAGCCACAGTCCACGTCTCCCTTCCAGACTTCTGGTCAAAGGGAGCCACAGGCGCCAAGAGTTCTCCAATGACCTTAGCTTTAGCTGGGAGGAGGAGACAGAGATCAGCAGTCAATAAAATGCGTAATACAGGTGCTTATCAAAGACGATCAGTTAGCCCCTTGCAAATCAGACTTATATAAACTTGATCCTAGATTAGCATTTCTATATATTGACACATGATAAAATAACAACCCTGTTTTCTTCTCTCTTTGGCACAACTTTCCAAACATATTTACCCGTGTATTTTTTTTTTTGTGAAAACAAGTAAAGGGTGTATTTACACAAAACAAAAAACAAGAAAAGAAGGATAAACTGACAATTACAGGGACCATTTTTTAAACAACTTGGCTACAATTGAAATAAAGATAAATGTTTTAAATCACTCCGCAGGCCTTATTTTCCCTTCCCACCCAAAACAACCATCAGACCTTGCCACATTATAAGTTTCACAACATTTAAACTTTTCCAAGGTTTTGAAACTTTTAACATCCCCTTCCCCCAGGTTTAAACCTTCTTGACGTAGTTATACTTAATATAAAGTTAAGTCTGGAGCTTACGTTAAATTTGGCAAAATATCCATAAACTGAAAGAGAAATGAAAAACAACCCAACAGATAACAGTTAATCATTACCCTGGTTGACAGTGTTTGGTAAAGAGTTGTGACTCATCCGGCTGCAGTCCCACCCATGGGCTAGATACAATCGGAAATAATGCTTACGGGGGATGGAAACGGGGGCAAGTGGTCGAAGTTTAATCGTGGACACCCGCTTGAGTACTCTAAGGATTTAAATTGTTAGCCAGTGTAGGGTATGTTAATATTCGTAAGGGATTCTGAGGACTTAAGTAAAAAAACCAAACAAAATGACAACAACAAAAACGTCCAAGAACATCACTATATGAAATGACAAAGGGAGGAGAGGGACTAGTACAGCTTGCTAGCAAGCCAGTCAGCAAATCCCTTCCCCCATAAAAGGCAAAGTAGTAAGTTAAAACATACAAATAAACAAAACACTCACCTATTTCATTTTCGTTGACAAAATCTGGGAAGCTTGCCATCTAAATAGAAACGAGACCCTTTAAACTACGCCTCAAGTTAACGAAATAAAACACTTGCACGAATATCCTGGCACTGCTGAAAATCTCGTTCTTCCGCGCGACGTCTGGAATGCGCGAGAACGCACGTAGGCGCGAGCTGGCTAGTGTAGCTAGCTAACTATTCCAGAAAACGTCTAGTGAACGACTAACGCTTACGCAAAATCAACAGCTATCTTCGCTATGATAAATAATACAGCGACTAAGTTTTTTTCCCGAACAGTTAAAACGGAATGACGCGAAATAACACAAACTAAACGACAAAAATTAGCAAAAATGTAGCTATGTTTCCTACACCCTAACATCCACACCAGTATTGTAATGGCTGCTTGGTGGCGGAGAATTCATACTCAAGCAGGGCGTGGTTTGCTCCTTCTACGTCATCACGGTTGCCTAGGCGATAGAGTTGCGCCGCCCTCTGATTCGTGCGTTATTGAGCCTGATTTAGTAGGCAGTTCGGGAATTGAAGGAACGCACGCATTATGCATCCATTGAAAAAAAAAAAAAAGATAATAAGTGAGTGGATTATTTTTCAGCGAATAAAAGGAAATCGCAAAATTTTGAAGGTGTTCAATATTTGAAGTTAAAAAAGAGGGGTGTGTGGTCAAATCTGACTTGTTGTCAGCATGTTATCAACGCTGAGTGAGGCATTCATCTGGCCTAAAAGCAGCACCATCTCCACTGCGATTCTGTTTAAATCATACTATGGGTTTGGTCTTTTAATGTTGCACAACCCGCAGTGTAAACTGCGTTAACATCGCTGTTGTACAGTGCGCAGTTTGTAAGTTACAAAGTAGTTCGTGAGTTTCTCTCTCTCTCTCTCTCTCTCTCTCTCTCTCTCTCTCTCTCTCTCTCTCTCTCTCTCTCTCTCTCTCTCTCTCTGTGTGTGTGTGTGTTTCCAGTTTCCAGAGAAACAGGACGTTTCGGACAGAGGCCTTTCAACAGCTGTGCAAGCGAAGAACTTCTGAATTTGTAGGAGTAACCAGTTTATATTAGAAAAAGTAGACGTTTAAGTCATAATATTAATTCCATGGATGTTTCTCAAAAGATGTTTCCAACGAATCCAGCAAAGTATATTCCAAATCTGGGTGGAACATGGAGAAGGAAAAAATGAACAGTTGGAGCTCTTCAAATGTGCATATAGCAATACCAAAAAGTAACACTAAGGGTACAGGACAAGTATGTTGTCAAAAATATTTCTCAGTGAAACCAACAAAAAAACTTGAAAGTCCCATTTTAATACTCATACTAACTCCTCTTATTTGTGAATAGTACTAGTAGTGAAAGGTGAAGCAGTTCACAGTTAACACAGGTTCTGAAGAGAGTCTTAAGAGAATATCTGTGGGAGGATTCTTCTCAGGTCTTTCATCAAATGCTTAAAGGTCCATCTTCATTAGGAATGACCTTGTATAAACCTTTAATGTCCACTGAAAAAGCAGGGGGTAGGCAAATAGCATTTATTCTTTCAGGCATTCAAGGATTTGTAGAAAGTTTGGAGTCTTAAACATGTAGGTAAGGATTCAACACACGGTTGAAAATGTCATCCAGAAACTGGGATATTATTTCAGTTGGGCAGGAACAAGCCGATACAATAGGATGTTCATGATTATTTTCCTTGTTTAAGATGAGTCAGTAAGGGTACTAACATGGGACTATCCTATCCTAACCTCACAGAACATAGCTCATCCCCACAGATAACCTTTTTGGCTGTTTTAGTGAAGTTTGGAAATTCTTGTTTATATCTGTTCCATCTACTATCTATAGACCTGTACACTCTCATTCCTATTTGCAATACAATTCTTCACATTCCAAGGCCTGCAAAGACTCCATCCCTTGCTCACAGCTGTTAATACTTAAGTGCATTTGCAGTGAGAATGAAGTGTGTATGCAGTATGGGAGTGTGTGAATATTTTCAGTATTGTGGGTTCCATAAGGAAGTCATAGATGATGCCTTTGCTCATGTTCTACGTGTTCAGAGAGTGGATGCACTGACCTATACACAATCTAATGTTAACACAACAAGAATTCCTTTGCTGCTGACTTATCATCCTTCAAATAAAACAGTGGCTAATATTATATTCAAACACTTCAGAATCCTCCAGGACGATGCAGAGACCACATGCCTGTTTAAGGATCCTCCACTAATCTTCTACAGAAGAGACAAAAATATCAAAGACATGCTTGTCATTAAAGAGATAAATAATCATTCAGATAACCATGGTACTGTAGCCTGCAACCACTGAACATATGCTACATGTACATTTATTATACAGCCAGTAAAATATGTAGCATGAAAGGACTGATTGTTATCACCCTTTCCCCCTCATGCATCACTACTAGAGTTGTCTACTGTACTACTTGCAAGATATGTAATCAGCTTTACACTGGAGAAACCAAAAGGAGACTTGCTGATTGTTTTTGTTGAACACCTTCAGACCATAGAAATGAATGATTTTACGTTTCCAGTGGCAAGGTGTGACGAGACGTGACGAGGAAGTGGGATGCCAAGGCAAGTCTCCGTGAAAAAATTTATTTATTAACAACAAAAACAAAACACGAACAAAAACACAATACACTAAACCAAACTGATGTAACAGTAAGACTGGAAACTCCTGAATTGAGCACAATGTGTGGAACGCACAGGGTTAAACACTGATGAAAAACAACAGTAAAACAGGGATTTAAATACACATAAAAACAATGAACATAACTAAGGACAGGTGTGACACATGATCAACTAACAAGGTATGGCTGTGGTGATTTTGACACACACACAAACACAGGGAGGAGTCTAGGATGAGGGGGCCATGCCATGACAGAACTCCCCCCCAGGTCCTCCCCCCAGACCAACACCAAATGGCAAGGTCAGAGGACTGAGCGACCTGACATGGGCTAGTGCGGACAGGACTGAGGGGAGGACAACAGGGACCATGACAATAACACGGACCGGGACAGGCACAATGGGACTGGCACAGTAAGTGTGACAGGAAAGGAGACAGTGACAGAAATAAGAATATGAGAAGGGTAGGTGGAGGATCAGTGACTGGTCGGAAGGGGATGCTGGCTGGCCTTCCTGGCACTGGCTAGGATGAGGTCCTATGGGTCACTTCGGAGGACGGGCTCCACTACAAAGGCAGGAGCTGGAGGAGTTCTCTTCCTCTTCTTTCCCTTTTCTTTTGCTTTTTGGAAGGGAGGGGAGAGTCGAGTCCATCCCTCTTTGGCTATTGAGGGAGGTGCTAGCGGAAGGTTTTGGGTCACTATGAGGAACGTTTGACCGGGTTTCACCTGCCTCCTCCTCCTGTATGAGCCTATCCAAGTTTGTACTGATGCCGGTCAGCCTTGCATCCCCCAAAACTGGTAGTGTCCTTCCCGAGGTATGCGTCCAGCATATCGGCAAACGCATGAGCCACACATCTCTTGTCCTCGCGCACATGCTCGGTTTCCTCAGGCAGCAGTGCCCGCTAGCAGACCTTGCAATGAAAAGAAGACACGTGGCATCCCTCGGCAGTAGGTGTTTCTGTGACGGGACATGATAAAGAAGTGGAATGCCAAAGCAAGCCGCCGTGAAAAACTTCTCAGTGAAAAAACAAGGCATTTTAATGCTACTATTAATATGCTTGCATTGCCAGTTGTCGCTACAGCAGCAGTGAAGTAAGGAAACTGACAGAAAAATAAACGTATCTACACTATTGAAATTTTAGAACCTCATGGAATGAATGTTATTTTTTAAACAGATAAGCTACTTTTTCTCATAGAAACTGGATCCTCCTTCTAGCAATTAAGAAGCTGTCTGAAGTGTCCTGTTTCTCTGGACAATTTGTGTATTTCACTACAGCTGACTCTCTCTATCTTTTACTACAATTCACTGCAGTTACTCACCTAAAATGTTGTTTTTCATTTATGTCATTTTTGATGATGAGCATAGATTAGGCTTTCATTAAACAATTTTCATGCTTATAAAAATGTTACTAGAAAACACACCCATTATATCACCAGATAGCACATACGTATATTGTGTCTTTTGCTGTGTGCATTTTGTAATATTTTTTATGTACGTAGAGATGTGTGTAAAGTGGTAGAAATGCAAAAAAACGTATAAAACCATAAATGCTGCTGTACATTTCTTCAGTTTTTTAATTATGTTGCACCAGTGATGAGGGTGTGTAGTGTCCCCCACTGACTATACTATGTAAAAACATGACTGAAGGTATGAAGAATGTATATGTTGCTTAACAAGAAATGACTTGAAATAATTTGAGATCATTACAAAACAATGTATAACAATTTTATTACTTATTTCAATAACTAATAAACATCTCTGGATTGTAAGAAAAGTTCAGATCTGGACACTGGGTTGAGATTACGACTGGTTACAGAACCGTTAACTTTACTGGTGGGGCCGACACACTCTTAGTCCAAAGAGAGAGAGAGAGAAAAAAACTGTTTCTTAAAACAAAATAAAAATCCATTTGTTATAAATGTATTTCATGAGGCAAATTCCTAACATGATTTAACTTTAAGAAAATATTCAAACCAACTGATCAAAGGTGATTTTTTTTTTTTTACTTAAAAGCACAAGAACTACATTCCACAGATCATTACACCACGCAAATGCTGCACATAGTAAACTTTCTCCACCGTATACAATGGAACCTACCTTCACTCCTCACTTTTTTTGGTTAGATTTATAGTTTTTATTGCATGACAAGAAACATATTCAAGTGTGCTACATGACTCTTTCCTATACAGTCTCTTCTGTTCCCAGTTTTCAGTCCATTAAAGTTGTGCTTGTACCGAATGACTAAATGAGCGCAAATTCCCTGAGAGGTTAAATGTGCTAGTGTGAACAGGCCAGGTGTGAGAAAAACTAATGCATGTTATAGCTACTAGTGAATGTTTTATGAATTTACAACTTTAAACAATAAAACACATATCAAGCTCAAATAAGGACATGCAAGAAACATAGGACATACTACTGCCCTTATGCATACAACATGGATTTATTCTGCCTATAAAGTATGTTTTCTTACCTCATATTTAATGTTTTCAAACAAGTTGTGAAAGTCACATAGCAGCTATGCGTAATTGTCTTATGTTACAGATTTCTGCACAAAGTATACCAGTGATTCACCCCAACAGCTGACTGTAGCAGAATACTGAAATGCAGCACTTTCTAACACACCTAATTCAACTCATCAGCTATTATTAAGCTCATTAACAGAATCAGCAGTGATGGGCCACACAACGCACTGCACTGTACAGTGCCTCCTATGACTGGAGGAGAAATCCGTCATCTAGAACTAATATAATGGTAGGATAAAAGGTGCATTATTTGACCATCACTGTCTCAAACATTCATTCACAGATCTAACAGATCAAACATTATGCAGAGATCCTTAAAAGAAAAGTTAAAAATTACTAATTCGCTGAATTAAATATTGCATTAATGGCACAAAAAACAAAAATCAATGTATTCCCTGTGCTTTGGCACAAGTAATGTTCACAAAGATCCAATGACTAGACAGGACCAGGTAATGACAATAAAAGTATGCTGAGCTGCCAGTACGCTAGTATCACACTGGGCCAGTACTAAACTGAACAGTCCTGAAGGTCACATTCTTGCACAGACTTCTTCCTGTACATAAAATTCACACTGCTTGAAAAATAATTAAAATCATGTTTGCTCCAGCCTAATAGCAACAATACAATAAACCAACAATAAAAGCACCATTCAAATCGCTCTGCACCAAATTTACTGACATATTATTCTGGTAATAAACCAGATTTTTTTTAAACTGTCATAAAAATTGCATTTGTTATTTTGTTTTAAATCAATACTGGCTTGACCATTTCAGCTGGCTTTCTCTCAAAAAACTAGAAAAGAAATGCAGCATTAACACACTCTAAAAGAGACATGGCAGTGCATGTAGAGGTGGACGTTCTCTCACACATCAGTGTGCTTGCCCGTGTTTGTGTAAAAACCTTGGAAAAGTAATTTTGGTATTAAGGATTATTTAAACTCAACTACAGACAATGCATCATCTGGTTACTCAAGAGAAAGCTTAGAATGGCAGGACAAGCAGGTGCCTGTCCTCCTTGGAATAGAGCGTGTTTGAATGGGCTGAATCGGATATTAGTTCTGCTTGTATTTACATAGAGACATGATAAAGTATTTTGTGCCCTTAATTCTAGCCAGACAGAACATGTATTCTGCACTACAGAAAATGCATTCAGAAAGGCATTCTGGTGATACTGTAATTAGTAAGAATTGATTAAATAAGCAGGTGTGGCCATTGTGAAAATGTATTTCATGTACTTAAAGGGTTGAGTCTTTGGGGCAGGGTAGAAAAAAGTCATATTAATATTCTGAAGGTTAGCAAGTCAAAAATGAGTATTTTAAACAGACATCTAAAATTCATCTATGTACTTTTTTTTCAAATGGTAAAAAGGCAAACATTGCTCAAACCATAAATAATTAGGGAAAAAATATATCTAAAGTAAATATTAGTCATCAAACAAAAACTAGTACAAATTGAGAATTTCTCATTATACAAGCATTCTCAGAAGGAAAAAAGATCAGGAAATGCATACTGTATCTTCATTTCTACATATGAAACCATATATTAACAAATAGTTATAGTACAGTTTAATTGAGTTCAGATAACAATAATGGCAGGCTTGTTACAAGGGACAAGTTCCTTCCTTTGTGGATGGGGACTGTTGATCTGGAGCCTGGGACAGACTCACTCGGTAACAAGCGATGAAAGCACAGGGCCCCAGCTCTACCGGGATCATTCTGGATCATTCTGCTGTCATCACAGGAACCTTACATATGCCAGATGACACAAGTGATCTGAAATGCAACAAGTAATACATTTGGAGTAAATTTCCTATAATTTTGGTTGCCCATAGATCTCAACAATTTGAAATACTATCTGCAAAATGAAAGTAACCTAGCTAGACCACAGCAAATATATTTACTGGAACAGTGGAAGATTTAAAGACCCCCTCCAGTGAAAATTAAGCTTTTAACTTTAACGTATCCATGTAGTGTTTTCAGGAAGTGAAATAAACAATCAATACCATGACTGAGCACTTCGGCTTTGGAACGAAAGTGTACAAATAGCACTCAAAAACTGATTCAGACAGCTGCTGTGAGGCTATCAGAGTACAAGCTAGCTAGCTGTAATGGCTATTGTATTCTGTAAGCAAAGTTTCAAAATGATAGCAGACACGTGTTCTATTTTCAGTGGCAAAAGGAGAAAATGTGAGCCTTCGTGTATTTCCATAGGATCTGAAAATCAGAGAGAAATGGGTGCAGCTGAATTGAAAATAAATAAATAAGACTATCCCAGTCAAACTTCCAGAGAAAACTCTAATTTGCAATTTCAGATGACTGTTTTGAATTTTTAATTCAAAATAAGATTCATAAAACATATTGAAACGCAACACTATTTCATTCATTTATCTTGGGGTCACAGCAAAATGCTGGTCAACCGGTAAATTCAAGTTTTTTTTGTAATTTGTTGTTAGATGTTAGACCTGCCAAGCTATATGATGATTCATGTCAAATGACAATACAACATTTGAGCTATATGGCTTAGGGATATTAAAGGAAGCAAATGTTACTAAGGACAGTCTGTCAGATAAGATGCTGAATTAAATGATGGCTATACTCATTACAATAATTCTGACAGAAACGTCACATGACTTGGGGTTGTTAATGAAGAAAGCATGTCACGATAAAGTTTTACCTCAGATTGTTACTATAACATTAGCAAGATATGGTTAGATAATTCAAGTGCATATGGCACATGGAGAAAGCTGCTTTCTTGCAGAAAACTGTGAAGGCAAACTTGTCCCACATGCAGTTATACACATCTGTGGTCATCAAGTAGCCAGCGTTACATATCATACAAAGTGGATATGAAGATGCTTATTTTTAAATATTTCTTTTAATGGTGAATTCATATCATGCACTGTCACTTTATATATTTCCTACATGCTGTATAGTTTAATGTACATAGACTGTAACAGACTGTATATTAGTTATAAACTAGATGCCTTTCTCTACAGACTCTCTATAGTGTTCCTAATGGCACAGCTGGGTGTTTATTTTACAAGGTAGCCAAGGTTATCTAACATTAGCAACACAATATTAACCTCCTCCCCCATCCACCCACACACACTCAGACATGCCACCAGAGGCCTGAGAGTTTGAGGTTGAAACACACTTCCAGCTTGGGCTTCACAAACCCAAGTGCCCCTTCTCCTATTGGGACAACTTTGATTTTAAATGTTTTAATATTCCCTCTTTTATTCCCTGGTAATCTGTTATCTTATTGCATTCCTCCTTTTGGATGTTACCATCAGTTGAAATTGCTACATCCATCACCACAGTTACTCTCTACTCCTTATCTATTGTCACTATACATTCACCAGTCACTTCATTAGGAACACCCTTACTCCTGCTCATTCATGTGTTTGAGCCATGTGATTGGTCATTCATGTGATCAAACCAGCCAAACATGCGACAACAGCACAATGCACAACAACAAACATCAGAATTGGGGAAAATGTGATTTGAATAACTGTCGTTGGTGCCATAAATGCTGCTTTGTGTTTCAGAAACTGCTTGTAGTGATGGCGGAGGGCAGTGTGATGGAGAGCCCATGAAGGAGAAGGTAGTTTGACACAAACTGTAACTCAGGAAGATAAAATGGCTGCCATTCCAAGAGAGCATGTCACTTTGCTACAATAGCAGAAGACCACATAGGGGTCAACTCCCGTGAGCCAAGGATACAGTAGGCAAAGGTGGCCAAAGCTAGACATATAAAGACAGGAAAAGCGTTGCCTCGTCTGATGAATATTGGTTTCTGTTACAACATGCAGATGAGTGGCATAAACAGCATGAATCCATGGACCCAGTCCTTGTGTCAGTGTGGTTGTGTGGGGAACCAAATTAGCACCAACCAAATTAGTCTTAATGCCACAGCTAGAGTATTGCTGTTGGCCATATGCGTCCTTTTATAGTGACAATTTATCCATTTTATAATTGCTAGTTCCAGCATGCCACTGTACCATAATAAGCACAAGTAATTTCAAACTGATCATGACAATAAGTATAGTGCACATCAGTGGCCTCCCCAAAAGCACCTTTGGGATGTGCTAGAAACAGGAGACAAACCTGCAAAGATTATATGATGCAATCATGTCAACATAGAACAAAATCCTATGTATTCCAAGGACTGAGGTTGTCCTAAGTAAAGTGGCATTCAGTAGTAGTATGGTGTGCTTAATAACAGGACTGGTGAGTGTATCTGTTGGCTTTACTATTATTTGTTTATCCATGTATAGCTGGTGGTCCTACAGTGTCCTAACTTTTTTGGTTTCCAGCTCTAACTGGAGTTCCTCCCATTTGGACCTTGGATAATCACTACAGTGTTCCTGCATATGACCCCTGCCATTTGTTTGAGAGTTTCTGTGGATTGTATCTGCTCTTTGTATGATGTTTTGGCCTGCATTTTGCAGCCTACTACTAGGTGCTAGATAGTATGTTCAAAGAAACCCCCAAGGTCATTTATTACTCTTAATCACATTTGATGGTTGGTATCAGAATGCACTTTACAAAAGACAATCATTGGACTACATTCTCTATACAATGGTATAATCTCTCACCATGAAAGTGTTTCCTTGTGGGGTCGCTCCTCCTCTTGAGTGGCCAGTCTTCTGAGCTGACTCTCCTCTTCTAAACACACACATATGTAATGTTATGCTGCTCTGATCTTCTCCTCATTGCTAAAGAGAGCACCGCCTGGGCTTCCCCAACATGTTGTCTTGCATTTACCTTTCACTTTCTTATTGGTCTTTACATATTGCCATGTAGGGTTTGCTTCCAAAACAAAAGTACACTTAAGTTTGACAGTTTAATGCAAAACACTAACTCTACAGCTATGGTGAAACAGGTCCTTTTGTCCAGTAATTGACAACAGGTGATTGTGATCTAGTGAAAGATGATTACAATTCATGGAGACTGGCTGAACAAGGGTCTTGAGGTCATGTGCACATGATGCCAGATATACTCTACAGTTCAGTTCTTACCACATGGGTTTCCCTCCACATCATCCAGTAGATTGGCAGTGGAGTTGGCAGTGCCTAGTCTGATTATGCGGTTAAGGAAAATTACAATGTAACAGTATTGCAATTTAAAACCTGTCTGGATTGGTTACAGTGTCAAATAGATCAGAGTTTATTAATTTACACTGAAATACGATTTTAATAATGACATAATACCAGTGTGAATACCAGTAGATGGTTGTAGACATGAAATCAAAGAGGATTTCTAGTCCACAGTTGGCCAGATTTCTAGTCTGGGCATTCTGTTATATTACCTATACATTCTTGTGCTTTCATCTTAAAATCCATGACCAGCACAGAAAATCCAGTGTTTGGAGGATACGAATGATGCTTCAGAAGTGTTTTTCTTTTGGACTTCCTTCGTTTTGTCTTTTCTGAAAACCCTCTGGCGATTTCAAACAACTTCTTTCTGGTTGCTGTGCAGAAGAAAGAACACATTAAGCTTGAAAGGGTTCATGCTGCATTTTAGGAACTGTGAGGGAGATACTGGTTCTGTTATAGCCAGTTGCTTAAAGGGGTCTCACATTTTCCCATGTGCTTAAGTTTGTCTCTGAACAGCGCGTCATCCGACACTGCAGTGCACACCTCCGTAGTTCCAGGAGTGCAGTGGTCACCTGGTGTCGGAAACATATACATTGGTGCCAGGATTGCTATTGGTTCCCAAAGTCTGGCATTGAATCACCAAAATATAGTCACAGAACATCCAGCATAATATACTCATCATGATGGACCATGCATACACAATTGCATGTACCTATATATCCCTCACGCCTGCCACATGCCCTGTGCAGGTGGAGGACATTTACCTGTGGAGTTGCCAGCTGATGAATGGCTTGACCTGGATTTCTTGGACTCGTATTTCAGGCGATCTAAAGCAGACACGATGGAAATTGGCGTTAATAAAAAAAAAAAAGATGTCAAATATCAAATACTGCATACTGAATATCGGAACAACACTAAACTTGGTCTGAAAACACAAAAAGACTGAGTAAGACAGCATGTATTTATTGGCAAATCAGACACATGTGTAAACCTGGAAAACTCAAAGTCTTAAGGCAAGCATGAACTGTGCAAATTCAGTCTGTTCTTAAGCCCAATTGTTAGTCATCAAGTAAATACAGACTCTAGCAGAATTTCTGCTTCACTGGCCGTGGTTTGACGTGCCTGGGGGGACAAGACATGCGATTAACTGCAAACAAGCTACAATTGAGTGA
This sequence comes from Electrophorus electricus, assembly GCF_041902795.1. Classification (NCBI taxonomy): domain Eukaryota; kingdom Metazoa; phylum Chordata; class Actinopteri; order Gymnotiformes; family Gymnotidae; genus Electrophorus; species Electrophorus electricus. The sequence continues at coordinate 6,118,669 of NC_137513.1, forward strand.
CTGGACGTATTGCCGGGTGGATATCTAGTATTTGGATGGGTAGATTTCTGACATCAAAAATTTTGGCTGCTTCTCTTGCAGTTTGAGCAGCCTCACATGCCAATTTATTATTGTCACAATCCGATTTCCTGAAATTCAAACACAAAGCAAATTGAAAATGGTTTTGGACAACACCAAGCATAGTCACTATGTATCTTACTTCCAGTAATTTTTGCAAAGTGGACAAACTCTGTGGTCCACGTCTGCCCAGCCACCTGCAGTTTCAATTTAATTTGTGTTTTCCGAATCAGCAAAGCTATATGCTTTCTTTTTATGCACAGGGTGCCATACTCTACTGAAAGGAGAGCTCAGAGATACAAAAGCGTCCATTTGAGATTGTGTTTCAAGTTCAAGTTTGGTTTGTCACATACACAGTCATACACAGTATAGCTCGCAGTGAAACGGTTCATTCAAAGCATGTACACATGACGTCATTTCATTCAAACCGATTACTTTCATGCAGTGTGAGCATGATTCAGGAATGTTACCCATGCACAATGGACGATTCAAACATTCAGTTTGAGTGCTCATCCATGCTTAAGATCTCTGAAATCACACAGTGTATGCCTATCTTTACCAATCTTGCAGCAGCGGCATTGTCAGTGAGTATGCAGTCATGTCTGTGTACCTCGTTCAAGTGCGATAAGGAACTCGCGGTTGCGCTGTAGCTCCTTCATGAACTCCTCATTCTGCAGGAAGAGGGCAATGCGCTCGTCCTCCAGGTACTGCCTGAGTTTGCGCTCCTGCTCGGAGGTGCCGGCGGAAGCCTCTCCTGGGGCACAAGCAGCTCGCTGACATGCGGGAGGCACAGAAGAGGGAGCCGAGGAAGAAGAGGCAGCAGAGACTCCGGCCTGTGAGCCCTGGGGGGGGGATTATAAGTCAGAGAGTGTGAATAGACTCTTGACAACAACAACAAAAAATCATAGGATAGTGAATAAAGCAGAAATGGTGGTTAAATAAATAATGCATGTTGGAGCACAAATGTTGACATGCTTTAAATATGAGGTGGATTTCCACCTCCACACCTGTATACTGTCTAACTGCTGGGGCAAGATTCGCAGGAAGTCATCAGGCAAATTGCCAAGCAACGGTGGATTCCAGTTCCTGTAACTCCGGGTCTGCTGGTGTCCTGCAGGGGGCTGGGCTTCGAACCTGCAACATTTTGTTGATGTGAAATTCATATCTGACTTTAAAATTCAATTACTAAAGCTATACAGTAATATACAGGTAAGCTACTACATATTCATTTCCACTGAACGATATGACGAATTACTAACGTTAATCAATTCTCACTCCTGCATCTCACATTGTATATCTATCGGCTCCTGAGGCACCAACAAGAATGATTCCCCTCAGACATACAAAGGCCAACTGCAGATTCGCTACAGCATGAATTTTGATTTATGAACACTAGGTGGGATCAGAAGAAAAACAGAAAAATATGCATTTTGCATCTTACGGTATTCCTAATATATCAAGATCCAGAGAAGTGAGCAGTTCCACAATTCAGTGAACCCTACAATCTAAAAACTAAATAAAGCACTTAACACAACGTGACATTTTTTTGTACAGATTTCATGATAACATGATTGGAGGGAGCATCCTTTCTTTTTTTTTTTCTTTTTTTACCGTGGGGGAGGAGTGGGTGGAGCGTTGGGATATTTCCTGTCATATATGTGCATGTCATAGGTGGGCGGAGAGTAAACTGGAGGCGGCTCCTCATCTGAGCTGTCGGGCTCAAGGGTTCTCTCCAGAATCTGATGTGAGTAGATAACACAAAACACATATGCATAAGAGATTAGCCTTCTCATCTTTCAGATCCCTCAAAAGACAAAACTAGTAATGCATATCTTTTTTTTTTTCTAGATTAAATCACGTTATTCTCAAAGGCAACCTTGAAATCGTTTTATAAAACTACAACAATTTTACTGTGGATTGTACCATTAGACTCAGACAAACGACTATGAAGGAGAACAGAAAAAGTTGGGGCAGTGACTAATTTTTAAAAAAACACTCAAACTTTTTAAATGTTCAGGGAAAGAAAAGAATCATTTTCTACACTAGACAGCAATCAGTGAGGCTATGCTATATGCATACAGAGCATCCGACGCTTTGTGTTTGACTCAGAAGTCGTGGCTCTGCGTTTGCACTGTTCTGTGAGAGAGCCGGCTAACGCCGCCCTAAGTGGGTGGACGGCAGAGCCGGGGCTCCGCGCTGGGGAAACGAGGGATCATCCTGAAAGCACAGCTTCTCGAACAATAGGAACGGGGAAACCAGCGGAGACGGATGTAAGGCAGTATGGCTTTGGTGGAGCATTGATCGTAATCACGCCAGGTTTAGTAGAATGCTGAGGCAGCAGAGAATGGTGAATTTAGGCTGGGTTTACTGGATCATGAGTTCATAAAAACACCCTCAGAATGATGAATTTGAACGCAAGAGGCAGGATTCTCGCAGCATGGGGTAAAAAATAAATAAAAAAATAAATAAAATAAAAATGGCAGTGATTTGTATAAAAGCTCATTTGCATATTGCTGCCTTTTTGGGATGTCAGTATTGAAAAGGCCACTGTTGTTACATTGATTATCAAACAATACATTGAGTAGTCTTAGTCTACCATAGTGCAGGGCCGCATTAAAGTCGTAGTCATCGCAAAGTGGCGCACTACCTCTGGAGGGATGCTCTCGTCCGAGTCAGAGCTGTCATCTGATCCGTTGCCCTCGATGCTCATCTGCAGGAGCTGGTCTATTGTGGCGTCCACGGCCCCGTTGTTGGAGCGCAGCACGCACTCGATCACCTCGTAGTCCATGCTGGGAAACATGGTCTTAAAGTCCTCCATGGCCTGGTTAAACTCCAGCCGCCGCACCTGCCGATTGGGCCTGCTGTTGTTGAGCTCCCCTGCAGCTGAACCTCCGCCCCCTGCCCCTGCGCCTCCGCCTCCACCTCCTCCTCCCCCTCCCCCGCGAGAGCCGCCATTGCTGCTCCGCCGGAACAGGCTGGTCATCCTACAGTGGCGTGTTTCCCGACTGATCGACTACGCCACCTGCAAAAACGATGGCGCCAAGACAACCACAACTCCCACTGTAGTCTCACTTGGACTGGTCTTCGTGCGTGCCGGCTTTTCAAGACAATTTACTCGTTCATCACCGCAGAGTTCCGTGAGTCCACTGGGACAAGAGGAGGGCTTCTCTCCTCTTTTTCTGCTTCTTCAGCTGCATCCAGTATCAACAATAACAGAATGACTGCAACGAGGAAGCGCGGAGTCCAGTGATTTGCAGCCTAAGTCTCCAGATGACGTTGCTGATAACTCACGATATCCACAGGTTCTGCTGGAGCTATGAATGAACACAGAAAGGAAAACACTGATGACTAAGAGAATCAGACACCAGAAGGCACACCAAAAATATGCTTCGTCCACCTAACAAACTTTTTGTACGTCTCTCACCAGCTTGGCTATAGACTACGCTAGAAAGTGCTATGTCCCTGGAGGACAGAACCGATGACATCCACAGCGAAGTAAGCAGATGGAAAGAGAGTGGAAAACCCCCCCCCCCCTGCATTTATAATGAGTCACTCTCTAAATAACATGGTAAACCAGCATGAGAAAGTCAGGAATTCAAGATACTTTTTATGACTGGTTGCTCTTTTTCTTATTTGCTTATTCATCAGACCATTGTGATCTGTATAAATAGCTTTACATTTTAAAGAACAAAAAATAAAATATTAATTACACTAAATAATAAATCATATGTCTGAAACCTCATGGACTTGGGTACAAATTATGCCCTAATTGTTAAGGATCATGTTAACACACATCTGACAGACTATAAGGATGTTAAAACAAAACAGGATTTACAGGACCTGAAGTTACAGATGGCCAATGTCCTTTTGTACCCACGTTGTATAGCTATTTTGCTGTCGGTTCCTTGCTATGGTTTTTAACCATATTTAACCAAATGTTGCTCAAGACAGCAGTATAGGAGCCCTTCTGTCTTTTTTTGATGCCATCAATGTAGGCTTGCGAATAATAACTAATTATTTGAAAATTCAAAGTTGCTAAGAAAATAAGATATAGGTAAATAGATTGTTAAATTATTAAATCAACTTTAGTAAATATAAAGAGACTATTGAGTGTGTGTAATACTTTATTAAAATCAGCATCACAGGACATGGTGAAGCTCATATAGAAAAGGAAGATCTTAATTGAGATTACAGATTATCAATTGGCCTAATCTGTGTCTGTGGTTGTGTTTTAGTTGAACATGGGGGAATATGAGGATTGAACATGCAGAATACCTTTAGAAAAAGAGACCACCAAAATAAATGTCTTAGGGAAGAAACAATTTTCTATCTTTAATTTCATTTGTATTGAAAAAAGCACAAAAAAAAAAAACCTGCTGCAGTTGCAAGCAATTTGTGATTTATAAGGTGAGATGATATGGTGTCTTCTGTTTGAGGGAGATTTATTGTTCAATAGATTTTTGGCATGCAAAACTAGTGATCTTTTCCATGTTTGATATTTTTAGATACAAGACTTAACTGAGTTTAGAAAATAGCATATTGTATGCTTATTCTCTGATATGTAAATTAAAAACAAGTTAGCAATCGAAAGAACAACACATCTGGATTTACCTTCAATTGTCTGCTCATTTAATGACACAGAATCTACTTGCACACTTACTGTGGTTAAGTTCTCAAGTCCTATCCAAGTCTGGAAGACAGACCCATATCGTCTTGTTACTGGAATTTCAAAACAGGAATTCTAAAAATGTGGGAGTCTGTAAAGGTTCGCTGTAAATTCCCTGTGATGTTCTGTGCGCTTACCCTCAGCCACCTCACTACCCCCTCACCCCACCGCACCCCACCGCACCCCACCGCACCCCACCCCCAGTGCTGGGTAGAGAAATCCCCGTTCTGGGGAAACAATGCACCCAGCCGAGACTAAGACACGCCCACATGGCAGTGCCAGGGCCCAGCACACTTTGCCAAGCTCTTGTTGGTATGGAGATATTTTAGGATGTAAACAGGATGCTTTATGCAAAATGAGGATATGTAGACTGTGGTTCTTGAGTTGCTTCTTAAGGTCAGAGCTGCAAGGCAAGCTGCAGTTGAGAGTTATTCTGGAATCAAAAGGTATTGTCTGGATGCCCTTTAAAGCTGAAAGGCTCCGATTTGCATCTAATTAATCATTCTGTTTGTGCACCATGATACCTTGACAACACACTGAGATGCCTTTAGAAAAAGAGACCACCAAAACAAAAGTCTCAAGGAAGAAAGGATGAACTATTTTTCAATTACTGATTTAATTTAATTTGTATTGAAAAAAAAAAAGGCGAAACAAACAAACAAAAAAAAAACAGCTTCTAACTAAATTAGGGAATATTTAACCATACTTTTCTAGACATACTCAGGGCACAGACATAGAAACATATGCAGGGCTCTTAGTAAATGACACTTATTTTGAAATTCTATTATAAGCTATCATGCTATTAGGCTCAATCTCAACGTTCAATACAATAACATCCTTTTTCATTATGAAGAGCTAAATTCTTGTTTCTGAAGCAGAATGCAGTCAGTGTTTTTAGCCAGAGCAAAGAGAGGGAAGGATTTAAATACACTGAACCAAAAGCTGTCTTTGCACATGGTTTCTTTCTTTAAATGAGTGTTTCCCATTTAAAACACATATGTAGGCCTGAGCACTCTGTCTCTAAAGGACATTTCAGCAAAGAAACATATCTTAAATGGACTCATGTCTCACTTCCCCTGGAAACAGGAAATAGGAAACAGGATGCCAGAAGCATTCCAAAATGTGGAACGACATGTGATACATGTACACAGCATGCTCAAAGGGAAAAATACTTATATCAGCCTTTAACAGCCATGACACTACACCAAATATCCTTTTACACTAAGGTTAAGTTTGCCAGTGATATGGTGAAATTAATAAATACCTTATGAGATACTGGTCTAGTACCTTTAGAATACTTGTTAAATTAATTGCTAGAAGGCTGAACTGAGAGCTTCACTGCGCCCTAGCTATGAATTCAACACAGTCATTTTCACAACACTAATATTAATCTGCATTTCAGTCCTGCTATATTTAGAATTGGGATCTAGATCTTGTTGTCGAACGCTGGCGCAGCAATAGGAAAGAGGAGCTCATGTTCCCTTCAGAGTGAAACTCCACATTCAGACTCACAAAACCACCATGCTGCAGTCTTTCCACTCAAGCCATGACTGCAAGCCTAGGAGACCTGTGGATAAAAACAAGGCTCGCTCCAAATGCGATGAGACTACTAATACCTCTATTAAAGTTAGAAGCACACTGCTACTGCATTTGGCCTAACTAGGTAGCTTCCCTACCCAGTAATGTATTACAAATCATCATCGAAATGCAAGCAACTCTCCCCTTTGGAAAAAAAGAAAAGTCTTTTCCCAAATACAAATCAGTAACATGGAGGCACATAATACTCAGAGCTCCAGAAAGGATTAGACGATCAAATTAAACTCATTTAGTGATTAGCAGTTTGATTGCATTTGCTGGTAATGCTTCCTGCCTTAAACCACACTTATAGCTGTTAAGAAACAGATCACAGTGCGCAGAAGGGATGTGATGTTACCAAAAATCATTATTGATTAGCCTTTTCTAAGGTAGTTCAAAATATAAAAATGCAAAACTGAAAAATTGGCCTACAGCTAAATCCCTTAAACAAGATCAATCCAACTAAAAGATTCTTTGTTATTCTTTGTTAATGTATCCATGATGTATTTTCTAAAATAATAATCAAGTTGAGACTGCAAATGGGCAATGCCCATTTTTCTGAATGGTGGCCATCTTCTGGTAGGGTTTCCTGTTTTGGAAAACACTCCTTCTTAAATTGGTCACTCGATGTAACTTGTGCATTTGGGGTTCCCCGCACACATCAATATTTCCATTTTATAGTTCATGTCAGTGCCTAAAATGCTTCTAGCATACAATTTAAAAGCCCATCATTCACTGTCATCATTTTAGAAGGTTATAATTCACTTCTATCATTACAATCAAAATCAACTGCTGCCAAAATGTAGCCAAATGTAGCTAGCCAAACTCTGACATTACAACGTATGACCACCATTATTCTAATAACAAAACTCATGTCTCAGATTTTTTTTAAAAATGAGAAAAGCCATTTTAAACCTAAAAACACACTTATAGGTATGTACTGTTACTTAAGCCAACTAGCAAACTACCTTGTCTGCTAAGTAAAATGGCAGCGATGCAACATGAATACATTATAATACTGAATATATGAATATTAACATTTATGAATATATACAGTTTCACAGATGTTCTCATGCTACTTAGACATGGAAAATTCCTGTCATGTGGCAAAGAACTCTTAGTTAATGAGAAACCAATGAGATTAACAAACCTGCTGCTTTGTTACATATATTACCCAAAGTGACCAATGACCAGCTACCCAAGGGACCTGGGTATTCAAAGTGACTTTCGGTAACTGGAACATACAGCTTCAAAGTCATCACAGATTACAAGTATAAGTGAAGATAAAGCAGATGGGGATGGAGCCTAGTGGTAGGAGCCTGAGCACTAGGAAAAACATCTTGACTGCTCTAGGGTTTTGGAGGCTTTCAGCAGGTCAGGTTGTTCAAAATCTGGAGTAGATTGCTTGGAAGAAATAAAATGAACCAATAAAAACATAATACTCTCAGACTGTAACCATCATGACTTATAAAAGAAATGCTGAGTGAATTTAGCTGCCACGTTGTTTGGATATTTAGTATGAAGAGAGATATGACCACGGTTAAACACAATGTTTCTCAACCCACAGTCCATGTTTGTGCTCTAATTCGTTAATGTGTGTGTGTACACACACACACACAGGGTATGAGATCTGTTTAAAGAAATTGAGACAAACCACTTTTGCAAATCATTGCACATCTATTTAAATAATTTACATGAGTCAAGAGACACTAGCTATTGCATTATGCATGTAACAAGATCAGTGGATCCTGGTGTTTTCATTCGAAAATGATGACTCAACTACATGAGTTTTGGAATGCTAAATTATAATTGATTACGTACACAGTCGCTTTTGGCCAAAATCAAATTCTCTGGATCCCCCCCCAAAGATTCATAATCTAATCAGACCACGAGGTCACTCCTGTTGCGAAAAGTACAATACAAGTGTGATGTCCGTATTTGTTATGAATAACGAAACAGAAAATTGTCAATAATTTTGCGACTTATCTCTCATCATACTTTCAATAGTCACCGATGAGAAAGTCCAGACCCAGTGTATGATGTGAATTACGGGAAAGCGAAGGGGGTGGGGGTGAAGGGAGGAATCACATCCTGTCTGCATGCTGATGGTGGGGCCAGCAGACAACCAGATGTTGTACTACTTAAACACCATAATATACAAAAGCAGGCTTAGAGTACAGCTATGCCAGCATCATCCTAAACCATGCATTTATTTTTTAAGAGGTTTCTCGAGCACCGAAAGTACCTGATTGGCAAGACGTTTTGTCGGACTTATGATTTTCTTCTTCACTCCAATGCAGAGAAAGAGAGGGTTACATAATTGATATGCCTTTTTTACATATCTTAAACATATTTGCCTCATATTTCTAATTAGTGGGCTACAAAGTCGAAGTGTGTTATCGAACCACAGAGTGGCTCAACTGAACCTGTAAATCAAGCACCTAAAAAGTGCCTATTCACTCTAGAGGAAACCATCCGTTTCACTCATTAGCCAAAATCACAAGGCCATCCATGAAGGAATTTGTAACATCAGCCTAGCATGGTTGTGCTCAGTTTCAGCCCAATCAAATATCTCAAATATAATATGAATCTCAGAGGAACAATACAATGCCACATTAGAAATTAGTCTGGGCCTAGGACATGAATATCTTCATATCTTCTTTCATGTGAACACTGATCCTGTTCCCCTCCTGCCATGCCTCATTTACAGTAGTCATCCTGGCTCCAGCTAGGAGTTCCATTAACCCTTGTAGCTGGGGGCGACACTCCTCTCCTCCGTCTGAAACAGGCCCCGGCTCAGCTTGACAATTGTCAAAGACAAAACAGAGACTGCAATATCTGCATTCACTGGCTTGAACTGGTGCATTATCAACATGTGCATAATCAGCAAAAAGATTCCACTTAATAGCAAAGTCTCCACCAGTGCCAGCTCTAGAGCAAGCGCAATGACTTCATAGGGCGACATTAACATTACTAGTCAATGCTAATTGTAGATAGATTCAACAGACACATTAGAACAGGAATGGCTAAAGGAATTCACACCAAACAGTGTTATCTCTGCTTACCGGTAAAGGATAAAAGGGCAAACCTAAAATACAAAAAAACATCTTGTGATCAGATTGATTTTGCATCATCTCACATAGAGGAACTGGGAAATACAGCAAATCAAGAGGCAACTGAGCCAGTTAGCCTTGTTTCATCAAGAACACATGATGATGAGAAACAAACAGAATATTGATCAAAAAAGGAGAGACAGGAGACAAGAGAACAAGACGAAATGGTCAGACGTAAAGCCATTTGTGCAGGCTGCTACATAATCAAAATCTATAAAAATTTTGATCTTTTCTTGAATGACGATGAGGTACCACGAGCTGAATCAGTACTAGTTCATTTACACAAAACTATGAGAAATGGAACATACAGAATATGTCCAAAACTTCCAGATGTACTCTACTGCCAGCTCTTCAAACCCACTGGGATACAGTCAAGTGAAAGGGCACAGGCGAGAGCAGCCAGAAGCTTGAAAATGTGGCCGTTTGCTAAACACATGAACAAAACAAGCAGACTGGAGAACTTAGAGAACCTGCAAAGCCTCTCTCAGCTCCACTCTCCCCGCACAATTCCTGATGTTCACCACACAGAGCAGGCCAGCCTGCTGCGACACCTTGGCATCTGGACAAGAGCTAACTGACTGCGTGAAAACAGACCTAAAATGGTGTATAATCAATCACACAGTCTGGGGAAGCTTGGCTGCATACGCTCATTCATTCTGAAGGCTGGCTGTTCGCGCGGAGAGCGGAGAAGCAGCTCCGTGCAGCTGCTTTTCTCTGGGATGCCCTTAAAAGCAGGAGGTGAAAAACACAACCACAGATGCATAAATAAAGCCCATGATTTGAATATCAAAGGTTTGAAGTTTGATATTTATTACATTTGTTTAGCGAAATGCATGACAGAGGTATAACAGGGATTTAGGTTAAGACAGCACAGTACAGCGTTAAGTGGCAATACAGCCTATTCAGGGTGAAATGTTTGACCTACTGTTAAGATTTCAGGAAAAAAAACAACCGCCATTTTGTCTGTGGATCAAGGAAACACATTAAAAGCTACTAAGGAGTAGTGAAACTGATGAGTCAAAAGAGTTGGAAATGAGACAGTGAGATTAGACAGAGAGACAGACCTACAGACAGTCCCACTGTTATAATTACTTAAAGTTATTGTTAGTAGCAAATACAGGAATGTCCCAGAATTTGATTTCACATCAGCCACAACAATGTGCTGTCCACACCGCTAAACACCAAACACACTTAGTCAAATTACTTAAAAATTAATCTGCCACACGGTCCATTAAACTAAACAAAATGAAAACCGATGCCTGGTTTTGGTACCAAAGTGAAAACATAGGCAGTGTAAATAACAAGTACTTGTTTCTCTTTTCTGAAAGTGCCATTTCAAAAGGACACAAACACCTGTCACAAAATCACAGAACACTTAAAAATGGCACAACTTAGCAACGGTGGACTGAGGTTCAGATCTCAGCTGCACCTGACAATGTGATTTGCCATGCTGTCATAGAGAAATGCAATAGCATCCTTCTCTTCTTGGCTGTTTGTGCGATGTGCATGGTGTCCGGAGGAGCTAAAAGCATATTCTTTTCCAGAAAGCCAGTGCTACACTGAGGATATACATAACTAATAAAAAGAGAGAAAAAAAAAAAAAAATCAAACCATTCCTTGGTGAATAAGGAGTTTAACTAAATGGTCCATCTGACATCTTGTTCCTGGCACATCAGATGGTGACCTCCAAGTCTGCTACTGAGTGTTCTGGCAGATGCAGTCATGCAGATGGAATGACTTGTGAACAGATATCACTGGTTCACAAACCTTTCTGGTGATGTTTAAGTAGCGCAGAGAGGGTCAGTGGTCATATACTTAAATCAGCCTTTAAAAAGCAGGGGAGTGGCACCAGCTGTATTGCAGTTTAGCCTTTAAGATCTCCTCCATCCATAATGCTTTTCAAGTAAACAAACAAACAAACAAACACATAAAGAAATACTACAACACTGAACACAACCAATATTAAAACTGTGTCCAGTGCACCTAAAAATTTAAACCAAAGAAATCACCATCATTTGTGGCCTATTCCTTATGCAGGTTATTTTGTTGTTTTAGATATTTTGTTTATTGTGACATTCTTAATTATTAAGCTCCCAGTAACTGGTATGCTTTCAATACACACAATTATTGAATGGATAACTGGGTCACACAGTAACCTTTCCAAACATGCCTCTGTTTCTCGGTGTCCCGGATAAAGTCTGAGTCCTGTTGAGAAACTATGTCCATCTAATTAACTAGCAGGACTATGTACAGTCGGGAAATAATGTTTTTATGAGCTAAACATGTTCTCAAAAAATGTGACAACGCAAAACTAGCCACGCTTTTTAACACTAGACACTAGAATGCATGCACAGGCCAAAAAGAAAATAACGCAGAATCAGCCTTGTCTCTGTGAACTGAATTAAGTAACCATGCATCATTAACGTGAACTACGCTGTAATAAAGTCTGTCAGGGTAAATAGCCAACCATGCACACCAGCGCCTAACCAGGACAGAGGCTATTCGATGGCACTGCGGAGAAAGTGAATGACTATGTTAAATGTCTTAGCTTGTGAACTGCATATCAACAATCATTTACGATGCCCCGTATGCTCATGAAAAATGTGAATTTCAGCACTTCTGACTGACATTTATTCTCGGGACCGTATAGCAGCAACGTAGCCACTAAGACGAGAGGCCGCACCACTTCCACGGCGCTACTCCACAACAGAGCCAGCCGTGTTCGGACAGGCACCAGAGCTGAACAAGGAGCTAGCTAAGGCACGCATCAAAAATAAAACCCAAAATCCTTGCCTGATTTGCCAATCGGATATCTGTATTTAAATATTTTGATGTTATAATAACAGAAAGAAACGAAGCACTTTAAGTAAAGGTTAGCATACAAGACAAGAATGCTTACTCCAGGAGGCAGAAGCTGGCGGCCAGTGAGCGTCGTTCCCGGTTCGTTTTCGTGTCCGTCGTGCAAAATATACGAATTACTGCTCGTTTCTTTTACCAGAAGGAATATGTACGTTTACATCGATTATTTTACATTTACGAGAAAATTAGCAAAGTCAGCGTGTATCTCCGTTTGCTTATATTTCGGCGAGGCAGCGACATTGCCTCGTCTGCTGGGCGAATCGAGATGCAGAAAATGTATCACGCTTAGACCTTCATGGGAACAAAGAGCCAGACAGCTTCCTAGTGGACGAACCGCGGAAATGCATACGGATGACCAAACTTCACTGCCCACAATGGTCTTCAAATACTGTATTTAAAATTATCCGGCACTAAAGTATTTTTGAAAGTTGTTTTTTTTTTGGAGTTGGTACTCATATTGCAAAAATGTCTGCTTTTAGAGGCCTATTTTAATTTTTAGACCAATATCTGGGACCTGAAGTCCTTCCCTAGCCATATAATCGTGCTCAGTGATAAACAATACAAAACGTATTCCTCCTTTATGCTTATAAGGGCGATACATAATGATTCCTGGGGAAAACCGAAATTATTTTTTAAATGTATTTATTATAACCACTTTCAATATGAACTTAGTAAAAATGTGCACTCTGTAAAATCAGTGAGCCAGCCAGACCACACTATCGATCTGTAAGAAGACTACAGCCCAGGAGTTCAGATTAATATTCAAGGATTACCTAAATGTTTTACAGTTTTCTTTTATTTAGACAACCCAAATAAAAGGCACATAAAACATTGTGTTTACATAATTGTTCTTGACATACATACATTTAAAAAATGTAGGAATGTTTTACCTTTCTGCTAACCAAAAAAGCCTAGTCTTCATATATACAAAATTATCAATGTTAATGTTCTAATACAAAAAGTTTTATAAAAGGTTATTTAATTTTTTTCCTTGCACATGTCTAACATAACTACCACATCCGCTGAGCTAAATGTTTTATACAAAGATATACATTCACTGGCATTCATGTGGTTTTGCCAATTCATCAAAATTTTAAAAGGACTGAACTAGTTTCATTCTCTGATGCAAAACTGAAAATATTTTCCCCCTCACTATTCAAACAAGTTCATTTAAAAGATACTGTTGGTGCATAAGGCATAATAAAACACTCAAAACAATATTTAGGAAAAGCCTAATGACAATTTCATATTTCCTCACACATGACATTCTCCAAAGCAAAACCGATGTAAAAAAAAAAAAAATCTTCAAACAAATGTGGTAAACTGGACAGTTGACATGTTCCGATGTGGCATTTTCAGATCAGGCACAGAAAGATGTCACTGTGGCAGGATGAATGTTAAGTACAAGCACACTCCAAAGCCAAATGTTCTCTAATGTCTTTAACCAGTCACATCAATCTTCAAATTCCAGTTTTCAAAGCTCAGCCAAAACAAGATGGCTCTTGAACACACACACACACACACACACACACACACACACACACACACACACACACACACACACACACACACACACACACACACACACACAGATAAGACAGGCATAAAGAAATAATTTCAGGTGCTACGTTCCTACAGACGTTCATGCAATGCATGGAAATGCTACTCTGAGGTCAAATGGGGAGACCCTTTCGTAGCAAAACAACCAAACATCCGGTAACACTTAGGCTTGGTTTAAACTCACAGTCAAATCTGTCCCCCACCCCCCGCATCCATCCATTAAGTCTCTGATCAACAAATAACTATATTTAGCTAAATCTTGCTTCCAGTTTTAAACATAAATGTGTACTGATACTGTATAAATGCACAATTTACTATCAGATCAATGAGGATAAGAAGGCCAAGTTATTAAAAAAAAATATATATATATATACCACCCACCCCTCTAACTGATCAGAAGACAATGGAATGGATTAGCAGTTTAATCTTGATATTGCTTTTGCCATCCATAATGGATGAAATACTTTGCCTTGGTTCATTACTTCCTATAGTTCCTAACCTCCTATAGTCATTTGGAGCAGAAATGAGCATCATGGATAAAAACCAGGTCAACAAACCTGAAAAACGATGGCAGTTTTGGTTTAACTGTTAAAAAGAAAAAAATAAAATAAAACAGGCATACACACGGACCTAAAACCTAATAAATTTAACCAGATTCATCTTCGACCCATGTAACGGACAGCAACTTTAACAGACTAATGGGACCTATATGGGACTTCAAAGTTTCAGACAATAAGGAGGCAATGGTTTAGTGTATTAAATAAGCAAAAACAACAACAACAACCCCCCCCCCCCCCAAAAGCCACGTTCTGAAGAGTGTTAGGCAAGATTCTACCAACATGAGTGTCAAATGAGTAGGATTCTCTCAGCAAAGACCCTGAGCAAAGGTCCATAGGAATACAGCCCCTCATCCTGACAGGAGAGAAGAGTACAGAAGATTATCAATCTTTTAAGATCTCAGGGACCACTTTCAGGGAATATGGCCAGTACATGGCCTGACATCTAAACAAAGAAGCTCAAGATATGAAAACATTTTCTCTCATAATACTGCCAATCAGATATGTTTTCAGTGCAAGATGTGTGTCAAATCGCTACTGTTATTTCCAACACCCACTAAGCAGAAGTACATCCCAGCTATTCAAAACAGTATTTTTTTTTTCTACCAGGAATGACCATCTCCAAAAATGACTTAACTAGAATAACAGCTACATTTGTAAGTGGCTTACACTGAAGGTAAAACCAGAATAACCTCAAAACAGTTTGTCAACAGTATTATTTAAAAAAAATAATAATCGTCTTCCACAAATGGAAGTGTCTCCCTTTTGTAGTACAAGACTCAATGCATAAACCTAGGAAATACTGATTAGCAAGCTAAAATAACAAAAATAAAGTCCTCACAGTTCAAAACCGTTATTACCAGTCACACTATTTGATGGAGCTACTTGCTCCTCTTCAAATGGCTACTGGCAGAGATTTTCTGGCACTAGCAAAGTGAAAATCACCAAACATACAGCATGTCAGGCCCCCACTCCATGCATTACCTACTTTTTTCCTTTCTTAAACTACTTCACTAAACTCTAAACAACCTGGATCTGCTTACCCTACAGCCATAAGGAAGAGAAACAGGACACCACACACTCACACTCACAGCTCATCTGCCACTGCTACGGTCTGGTCATGCTAGCTCATAGCTTCTAGGTTGCCGCCTTCCATGCCTTTTCCTTATACAGGAACCATGCTACCAAAGGAAGACCAGAACTGGTGACGAGGCTTCGAAATAAAACAATTTTGGGTGGGAGAGAGAGTGATGCACGTCAGGGGTCGATAGCTTCTACCAGGGCGGTGAGGAGGGCAGGACCTGGGAGAGGAAAGGCATACTCTCCATGGGCCTCATGGCGATGTTGAGTGGCCCGGCGATGTTCATGGGCATGGGCGTGGTGATTGCCACTGGGTGGGCGATGTTCATGGGCGCCGTGGCGGGGATGTTGACCGAGGCGATGTTCACCGGAGCGGTTATGGTGACCGGGTGCTGCAGGCTGACAGGAGCCGTGATGTTCACTGTGTTGGAGGCGATGGTGACGGCGTTGCTGGCCGTGCCGCGGTTCATGCTCGCGGTGCTGGCTGCGGCCGTTACGGTGACAGGGGTGGCTGAGGCGGAGTTGCACACGTTGTTAGTGTCTGGAAAGAACAAGAAGAATAAACAAAAAATGTTAAAAAACGTGCAGCACCACAGCAGCCAAACCAGAGGCTTCAGTAGGTGATGACCTGGTGGAGCGTGGTCGGGGTCGGGGCAGGGCCTGCCATACCTTTGTTGCAGGGTGAGGTGAAACCGGCCTGGTTGTGGGTCTTCAGGTGGCTGGTGATGTAGGCGGCGCTCAGCATCTTGCCGCAGATGTTGCAGGTAACCTTGCCCTCATGGCGGATCATGTGTGAGCGCAGGCGGTCTTTGGTGGCGAAAGCGGACGTGCAGGCCTGTCACAGGGAAAACGGAATTAGCTTGTCAGGGCACTACAGCCCTCTACTGGAGGACAAACGTTGTACACAGCACTGTGTCCTACCACCACCACATTATTAAAGCATGTGAGAGACACCTAGAGGTATACCTGTGTAATAAGTAGCGTTCATATTTGTAATACATCAGCTCTATTACTAGGTTTGCCACCTGGAGCTATAGGTTTATTTCACCAACGTATTCCTCCCTCGGGTCTTAAGAATACAAGTCTTTAGGGAAATGAACACTGTACTCTGGAAATAACCCATTACTTAGTGACAATGTTGCAAACATGGCTCACTTCATCTGTACCCTTTTGTGCAGTCTGCATACCACTACCTGCTAAGTAAATCAAGCATTCTTTAGCAGGGGAAGAACACGCTGGCTTGATATTCCTCATATACTTTTATGAAACAGCCAGATGGGTTGAAAATTCAGACTTCCTTCTAATGTCAAGAAAACTGACTTGCATTAAAATGTCACAGATCTTGGCCAGATATTACCTAAGGAATATGACCCGATGACTGCACATTTAGAACCAAAATCTGGTGCCATTGGTATTTGAGGCCTGGTGCTTTTAATTAGCTTCGGTGTGGAAACAAAAACAACTGGCAACTCTCCAGTGTTCACTGCAACTCCACGAGGATGGTAAGCAGTGAAGCAAACAGGCCCTACTGAACACAAAGGATTCCCACAGACTTTCTGCTCCAAAGCCCGAGGCCGCTTTAGGTGACGTTGGCTCTTACCGTTACTTGGCATTTGAAAGGTCTCTCTGTGGAGTGAACATGCTTTACATGACAGCTGAGATGATCCGGCCTGCAGGGAGATGGAAGAAAAGAAAAAGGTCTGAGCGACAAGGTTCTATTGCGCTCTCCAATATCTCATTTTACCAGCTCAAGGGGCTTAAGAGAAAGAAAAAGAATAGCAAGAAAGGAAAATGTAAATTAAGAGGCTATATTAGCAATAACAGACATGTACCTCAACAGAAGCTAAACAGTAAATGTTTTTATAAAAAATAGGCAAAATACGTATTTGTGCAGTACTAAGTTACTACACAATCTGAGGAGCATCACTGAAATCAGCAGCAACCAGGAAGAAGCCATTATCCCTGGCAATTTTCGCAAACTACTGAGAACAGGACCATTAGGACCCTGTTATAAAAGCGTTATTTAGGCCATCAATTGACTTCCTCTGCATCGCTCAAGCGCGGTGCATTAATCCAAACCTTGGCATCGGCTGCCCCACCCACCTGGAGAAGCCCTTCCCGCAGACGGAGCAGACGTACGGCTTGTGCACGCCGCCGTCATGCGAGCGCACGTGGTACGTCATCCGGTCCTTCCGCTTGAAGCGCTGGTGGCAGATGGGACACTCGAACGGCTTCTCGTCCGAGTGCGACAGCTTGTGCCGGTTGAGGTGGTAGACATCGCGGAAGGCCTTGCCGCACATCTCGCACCCGTGGTTCTTCTTCACAGGTTTAGGTGGCTTCTTGGGCACGCTGGCTTGCTGCTGTTGGGGCAGGGCAGACATCACCCCAACCCCCGCCGAGGCAGACGTGGTGGCCGTCGTGAGGATGCCCGCCACCGTGGACACGTACGAGGGGTTGCCGTTGCTGTCACGCGGCACCGTGGAGATGAGCGGCACCATGGTGGGCGCAGTGGGTGCTTTCTTGGGCCGCGACACCATCTTGATGCCCGTGTGACAGGACTCATGCCGCCGCAGGTGATAGCTGTCCCGAAACGCTTTGTTGCAGTAGCCGCAGATGAAGGGGGTCTTGGACTTGGGCTCTTTCTTAACCACCACTGGGCCCCCTCCGCCCCCTCCTCCGCCCCCACCACCACCCGCCCCACTGGCAACATTGTCCTTGAGGAGCTCGGCAGCACTGACCGGGGGCTTCTGATCCAGTGGGATGGGGAGCACAGGCTTCTGGTCTTGCGGCTCAGACCCCGAGTTGAGCAATGGTAGGAGGCTGTTCTGGCCCACCTGATGCTGGTGGTGGAGGGCTTCATTCGCTTGCTGATGGGAGAAACAACATGTCAAACACCTTTACTACAAATATTTAAAAGATCTTCATTTTATGTCCAAAATAGATCAATGAAGACATTCCTGAAGACTGGACACCCTGCCCCAAAACAAAGTTGGTATATAACATAAGCTGGAATAATGAAGCTTATGTATTTAGAACCTTTTTATTTTGTAGGTTCCTCTTAATTAACAATATCACAACCACAAATGCATTATACTCACAACATGCTCCTATACATAAGCATGAATCAGCTTTTCTGCATTCCAAGGGTAAAGCAACATCACCACTACTTTGGAAAAGTGCTGAAAAAAGGATCACAGCAACATGTCTGACGGCGCATTTAAAACTGGCCAGTCAGACTAGTAGTTGTACAATTTGGCTGTTAAATAAATGCAGCATAATAGAACTATGCTGGTATTGGATGGAGTTTTGGAAGAGAAAGCCAAAAGATGAGTGATGGCGGTAAATCTTTATCGGAAATAGAAAGTGACTCATCCCTAGAGCATCTGTGCAACTTGGAAAACAATCCACCCTGACTGAGACCCAGCAAGATGCAGAGTGAGGATATGAGAGAGAGAGAGAGAGAGAGACAGAGCTTTTGAGGAGTTTAATCCACACACAGTTGAAGCACAATAAATGCTGAACAAAATCAGACCTCACCCAGGTGGTAAAATGCTAAAATCATTTTTAGAAACTCAAAATCAAGCCGCCACTGTATATAGTGCGAGGGGAACATCCTAGAGGGACGTCCTTTAGCCCTGCTGCGCTGCCTGGCACGCAGCATACAGCATACGCTGCCACCAACGAACCTAAATCTGTAGCATGTAAAGTGATCCGTGACCGCGATGAAAGCAGTTCCTCATGTGACTGGCCTTGCCAGGCACATGCTGTTCCGGCTGACGGAGAAGTGCCAACCCTACCTTGCCCGTGTGATTCAGATCAAGCCACTGAAGTCCCAGCACTCAGCGAGGACGCGGCACGGCTGGTAAAATGAGTCTATGGACAGGCAGTCCATAGGAGGCAAAGAGCTCAGAGGGTTCTTCTGCTTACATTATTACTACCACTGTACTACGAGTAGGCAAGAGAGCAGAGGCAGTTAGTGAAACTCCCTGTGTGATTACACATCACATAGCCACTTTGGACGTCACCAACAAGCCCAGAACCAAACACAAATTAATAAATTACTGCGTCATTACTTATTACTTTTAAATGGGTTTACTGGAACAGGGTCGTTAAGGTGCGACTCCCAGAGGTATCAAACACTGATTCTTACATTTCAGAAAATAAGCACACAAACAAACAAAGAAAAATGAGGAGAGAGAAACAAACAAAACGAGGAGAGGACAACAGTGCGTAAGCTCAAGAGGGACTCTGGGGGCCAGGGCTAACAGTTGAAAGACTACACTATCATTAAAGGCTGTCTATTCTGCAGCTGCCTGCATTGTCCAATTGGTCACGGCAGAGAGAGAGAGAACGCGCATTGGGGAAGGGCCTTCATGAATACAATTATTCTCATGTGAAAAATAGCAATGGCTACAGTAATCAGTAACCTGCACTATGTCCCTCTATAGCGCTGGGACAAGTCTCACCATAGTTATGTGGCCTTCGGTAATGGTCACTGACAGTACAAGGCAGAACAAAGTGGCATGTTTCACTAGTTCTAATACCACCCTATAGGCTAAAGAAATTTCTGGACTTAGTAAAATGATTACATATTGCCCAGGCTGTGTGCAATAACATGGAGAGAAAGACTTCAGCGTTCTAAATCAGCCTGCTAAAGCTGACACACTGAGAGCTCATATGACAAAAAGCAAGGCAGTTATCAAAATTGGAGCTTGTCCATCCGCCTAGACGGCAAACTGCTAAAACATTAAAATCGCTACAGAATGTGACTGGATGCCTCATCTTATGGCAGAGTATTAAGTGGAGAGAGCGAGACACTGGCCGGATCTGTGGGGGCGTACCCGTACGAGCAGGGGCCTGACGCGCGACCGAGCCGCCAGACAGCACCAGGCCTCCTCACTACTGATGAGTCACACTCTGATCCACTTTTATCACACTCTGATCACTGTCAGTAACAATCCAGAGGAGAACAGAAGCATTCAATTGTACTCACTAGTTAAGTCACTTGTTTGCTTCCAAATTGTGTTTTTAACTAGTTTGCAGTAGAGGGGTACTCAAACTGCGGTTTGTCTGAAGACGCCAACAGGATAACAGCCTTACAGGCTTTTTTCCCCCCTGTTATCTTACTTTTTCACCTGCCTCTTTTCTCTTTGGTTAGTCATTGTCCATAACAGTGGCTGCACTTGCTCTGCTGTGGGACCAGAATCCGGGGCAAGTTCCTCATCTGCTACAGACGGATTAAGAGACGCCTGTTGGGAGCCGGACAATGCCGCACTTATGAATAAGCACAGACGCCTCACTAACAATGCGGGCGACGCGCTACACTGCGGTCTCATTAGGTGCTTCACCACAAGGGTGGAATCAACCAAAATAACCAATACACATTCTCGGATTTTCTCACAGATAAAAGCCATCACTGATCCCTACGTGGCACAGCCTAAAGGCTTTCTATAATGATCATCAAAAGATTTTTTTTTTTTAATTGGGCAACATGTTTCTGCAAGTTGGGTGTAATTGAAAAGGGATTTGTATCTCAGCTAGTTAGTAATTAAGTAAGGACTTTGGCCCCATGTTAACCTGGTAGAATGAGACATAGCCTATTTCTAGTAATGAAAACACACACACACAGACACACACACACACAGGTCAAATTCAAACAAACAAACATCTTTGTATATTATAGCCATTGGATATCAGGCTTAGGTTTTCTAGTTAATGTGTTACACCAAGAATGCTCAAATACAAGAACCTACACTATCAGTTAAATGTTTGAGAACTTAAACTTCTTTTTCACTTTAGGTTTCTAAGGAAGCATTTTGAATATCAGGAACAGGCCGTAAACTGCGTATTTTTCTATTACACAAGCAGGGTTAAAAAAAAAAAAAAAAAAAAAAGCCCGGCGCGCGCGCGCTCAAAAATCCCATCAAGGCTCTCATCCATGCAAGCAGAGCAAGTCTTTTCTTCCTGATGGCAAAACTTTGGATAATGCTAAATCATTCCGCGTACTTGGACGTGACTTTTAAAAGCTGAACCACACGTTTAGCAATCGCAGCAGGAGTAACACTGTGTACAGAAATGAGCTCATTATACATGCACCATACATATCCGCCAGGAAAGCAGTCACTGAAGCCATGCCGTACCTGGTTACGTTAATTATCATCTAGCTAAAAGGGTAAGTCTAACGGGATCTAGTATATACATGCAAAAAGGCCAGGGTTGTTGGCAGTGGGCACGAGAATTGTCAGCACTGCCCAAAGTAGCCTGAACATAGTTGGAATTCCTCCTCGAGCCCGCGGATGCTAGTTTTTTGAAAGCAGCGCGTGAGAAGGAAGGAAAAGAAGTTTGCGTTCCAACTGAAACCCGCGAGCGCCGTCTTAAATTTAGCCAGGGTAACTGGGGCAAAGAGGTAGTTACAGGATCACAGCTGCTAGCCAACTATAAATTTATATAGCTAGCTAGCTAGGTTAGATTTTTTCCCCCGAGATCTCCACGCTCGATACAAAAAGGGACTGCGACGCCGGATGAAATGCAATAAATGCGCTGCCGAAGAAAAAGTTGGTAGCATTAACACATCTCCCCCTGCAGCGACGATAACTAAAAGGTAACTAGGCTGACTAAAGCGAGAAACAAATCTTGCTTTTAGAGTATGACGACGTCTGTTTTCTTTCTTTTCGACACGGCCACGGTGGCTGTGCTGTGCGATACACCAGTGGACTATTAAATCAATGAGCACATCATTAAAAGTATATGCTGCCAAGCCAAAGTAAGTAGCTCGCCACTAGCTGCGTAGCTAACACAAGGCAAAACGAGCCAGCAGAAATTTCAGGGGAGCAAAAAAAGATCAGAATCCCCCAAGCGTCTCCCCCATACTTCACAGCTGGAAGTCTGGAATTGATGTGGCTAGCTAGTGAGCTAACCAACCAGCTAGATTGCTAAACTTGCTAGCTAGCTAACGTAAGATGGCACGTTAGCTAAGCTAGCTACCTAGCTAGCTACCATTGTTTTGCTTGAATAGATTTACCTAAAATTAATGTTTTAGACGTGAAACGTTGGCGGTGCACGCAGGCTTTACGCTTGCCACTCGTTTCTACTCGCTCCGAACTGTTTAAGATATTTCTCTTACCTGAAATAAAAATGAACTCCAGCTCGGCTCCATTGCAACACTTAAAAATCTGCAGGAAACCTACAAGAAATCTACAACAAAGCAGCTAAACATGGCAGCTGCTCCAACTTCCTGTAACCCTCAGGGCCAAACCATTTCATCTGCTGTCTGCTGCCGAGATGTCGGGATTGCCTGCGCAGGGCAGGAACGCTCACGCAAGCGACGCGGAGAAAATGCGCTAAATGGAAACGTGACTCTGTGAGCTCACGCAACGGCAATGTCACAAGAATGTGATTATGGTCACGGATAAACGTATTTTAAAAAAAAGAACATGACGTGTGGGAGATTGAAAAGAGAAAAGACACAAGCGCAGTCCTTCTGTTAATGTTTTTTTGGTTTGTTTATAGCTTCTACGGTACTGTACTGAAATAGTTTGTTTCTGTTGTAGGTAAACGCAAATGAATTAAATTTATAATGTTAATAAGAAGGTACATTTTGTTTAATTATGATGAATAGTATATACGTTTCAGAATTTACATAATCTTTCATGGAAAGCTCCAATATTATTTTAAAAGTGATGAGCAGTCTTGTAGAAAATCTAGATAAAAAAAGCATGGCCATAAGAGTTTTTGATGGTGTGTGTGTGTATGTATGTGTATATATATATATATATATATATATATATATATATATATATATATATATATAATTTTTTTTTTAATTTATTTTGACTGTGGGAAGGTGGAACTTGTATAGCCTGTAACATTCATGTCTGACATGGAATATTACAGGTTAAGTGGTTTTAAATGATGTTTTTGGGAAAGGTAAAACAGTTTAATGAATTATCACTTGTTTCCATTATTCCAACAGGTTCCTTTAAACATTTTGTTTAACTGTTTATGAATTTCAAAGAAGTTGCCTACGCAATGTACTTTTAAATCTTTGTTATGTTTGTAAAGGGTCTATGTCTGAATACGGTACAATGACAGTTTGAGGTTGAAGGCCTGAATATGTTTGGTCAGCTCAGTCTCCCAACTCGGGTCTAGTGGAGGCCAAAGTAGGTATGCTCATTGCATATTTGCAGTTTGTCAGATTTTTTTCAAATGGAGGACAATTACACAAAGGTAAGTACCTCCCCTCATCTTTGTGCCTTTTTACATTCTAATGCCACTTGCAGGTATCCGTGGAGTAGGCTAAAACCATGCATGGGTAAAGGTATTGCAACATCAAAGAAATAATGACTTAGAAGTAAAACTTGCATTCCAAAAAATAGCTAGAGGAGGAGAAGAGAAATGCATAAGGTTAAAAAAAAAACTACTCGTGTACTAAGTTATCTAAGGAACGGCAATGTAATTCCTTAGTAATAACATCAGCTATCAGCACAGGAATTGAAGCCTGTCTGTCAGACACTATGCTTCTCTTTTCTAGATGATTTTAGGCTTAAAGGAAATAATAAATCTCGAAAGTTAGAGATGAGACGTGCACCAAGTAACCAAAAATGAATGACTGAGCAAAATGTGGATTCATTTCCTCACAAATAAACTTGATTAAAAAGAGTATTTTGACTTCACAATACACACAAAAAAATGCAAATCTATGAAAAGTTTTCATAAGTAGATGTAAATACAACTAGCTAGCTTGATATGTATTTTAGTAAAAAGAAATTATTTTGCAAAAGAAGAACAAAAAGAAAATATATATGTTCATGTCTAAGTACCAAATATATGGTATATACAGTATAAATGTTAACTCCAAAAGATTTTTTGTTCAGGGTTAGATAATTAAACTCTAATGGGCATACTATATTCAAACATCTGTGTACCTCACAGGCCCTCACACCCCTCATTGCAGTGATGGAGAAACTTTGTGTTGCCAAAGCTGCCAAACTGTCATCTGTCTTGATTCTTCTGGACCTTTCGGCAGCCTTTGACACATTGAACCACAACATTTTGCTCCCTGTTCTCTCCAGCCTTAGTGCTACTGAATCTGTATGGAAATGGTTTCAGTCCTATCTGTAGGGACGGTCCTATCAGGTAACATGGAGAGGATCCATGTCCAATCCATGTAGACTGTCCACCGGTGTCTGCCAAGGGCTCAGTGTTAGGCCCTCCTCTCTTTTCTTTGTATACTTGTGCTCTTGGTGATGTGATATCTTCTCATGGCTTCTCTTACCACTGCTATGCTGATGGCACCCAATTACTTTTTTTCTTTCCCACCCTCCGACATGCAGGTTTCCAGAGGTATCTTAAAATGCTTGACTGACATTGTGTCATGGATGACAGCCCACCATTTGAGGCTCAACCCGAGTAAAACTGAGCTTTTGTACATCCCAGGAACTCCCAGCCCTTACCATGACTGCACAGTTTCCTTCAAGAACTCCCTGGTATCACCATCTGAAGCTGCTCATAGCCTGGCATAATTTTGGACAACCAGTTGTCATTCTCAATTCATAATTCAAATCTGACCCAGTCTTGCAGATTTCTCTTTTGTAACATACGAAGGATTCAATCCTTTCTCTCAAAAGCTAAACTACAGCAATGCACTCCTACTGGTCTTCCTCTAAGAGCCATCAGACCTCTACAACTTGTCCAGAGTGCTGCAGCACGACTGGTCTTCAATCTTCCAAAGTTCACACATCACTCTGCTTCTGCATTCCCTTTACTGGCTTCCAGTATCTGCCCGCATCTGATTTAAAACTTTGATGCTTGCATTCAAAGCCAAAGATGGACCAGCCCCTCTATACATGACCATGTCAATGGTCAAAGCCTGATCCATACCACTAGTATTTCGAACCTGAAGTACCACAAGCACCTTCGAAGTAAGGCCTGATTTAAAACACCATGCTTCAAGTCTCATGGAAGACAAGCATCGAGACTATTCTCTGTACTGGCTCTCTGATGGTGGAACACACTTCCTCTGGCTGTTTGGACAGCAGAGTCCCTTGCAGTCTTCAAACGCAGACCGACCCATCTTTTTGTGGAATATTTAAATGACCACTATTCTTGCACCTGTGTCGAGTAACATACTCTTATAGTACTTATTGCAGTTTATTGTTTGTTATTGCACTTATTGTTGTCTGAGATAGTGCATGTTACGCACTTCTTGTGTCAGCATTGATCCCTGTTTCAACAGCATTCTAGTTCAATGGTATCTTAAACTTTAGGCTACCCTAAACTACTGTACATTCTGTGACTAAATGACAAAGCATTTTCATAAAAGCTTAAAAAAGCATAAAAGTCACTCTGGATAAGAGCGTCTGCCAAATGTCGCAAATGCCTTAACCTCAAAACAAGCTAAAATGTCCTGATATCAAACTTATACATGACCTTTTTATTATTTGATAATTCAATGTTTTAGATAATAAATTAAGCATTCTTATCATTGACTAGACCAGTCCTTCCTTCTGTTCTTCTGTTGGTCTTTTATCCCCTCAGTTGAAGGAATATTTTGAGGCACTTCCTAGTTGAGGTTTGGAACCACTCCACAGTGATTGGCAAGATCTGGCTGAACTTTTGGATCCTGCTGGTGACCTTGGTGATCATGAAACAGCGTACAAGGACGAGCAGCCCAAGATCATTTGCAACACTCTCAGGCCTGGTTTTGGAGAAGGGTCAAACACCCCCAGGGTGATTATCTTGGGAAGCTGTGTCGGAAAAGTGCTTATCAGGGAGGCATACCGTCCTACATGCAGCAGGATAACGACTGGCAAAGCTATGAGGAGAGAGCGGAGCAAAACCTGCACGATGACTACTGGGAGGTGAGCAGTGACCCTCCAGCCAGGTTTTGCAGCTATACATTATCTGTATTATTTGTCAATCCATCATAGAGATAACCTTCCTGGTACACCAGTATTCTGCATTTGAATTTAAGGTGCTACATCTGTTCTGCTGTGAGACCTACTCCTGGCCAATGCCACCTGCTCCATTTCATGCAGCACAAAAAAAAAAACCCATCATGCTAAATGGCATGTTCACCATCAGCCTGGGCTGCTTGCTCATGAACATCACGAAACTCTGCTGCCTGCGCTGGGTCTACAGTTTCACAATACTGTGCACCGCCTAATTCAAGTGCTGGTGCTCCAGCCCACCATGACCAGCCTGCCCCATGACAAGATGGCCATGGCCCTGCGTTCCCACCCTCCAGTCATTTCGTTTGGGGCAGACTCCACATTAGAGTGCACCTTGAAGAGAAGCCCAGAGGAATTAGAGCTAAAGCTGGGAAGCATGGCTAGACTGCGCAGCAAGAAGTCTTCACTGTGAAGTACCTTTACTGCTCTTTCGGTCATTATCATTATTTGTAGTCTGTGAATGGGTCTGCAGCCAGATCTGACACAGCAGGACTGGCCAGCTGAGTCTGAGAGTAAGTAAGTCTCATTGCTTCTCCAATTGCTTGGGCTAGCACTGTAACATTGTAGAATAGTTTAGTAGAGTTTTAAAGGTGGATATCTGACATAGAATATAGTTTTAACATTACACTGTGATGTAATTACTTCACATACCGGTTATGAGAAAAAGGATATCTTCGATATAAAAAACCTTAGCTCTTAAATTGCAATTGCTTTTGTATTGTAATTTATAGATGTAGTTACATTGCACTAGTAAACAAAGATTTATTCCAATATGAAGCTATTAAAAATAGTAAAATATTCCTTTTTTCTTCTGTATGTACTCATTACTGTGAAGTATTTTTAAAAAGAAAACAAGCATGAAGTGTGAAGGATACCAAAGCTGCTTCATGTGAACATTACTGCAGTGGATCATCAATACTATTAGGACTGATGCACTTTATATCATATTATCATATTTGATTTGTATGCATGTTTTCGCTTGAATAGCTTGTACTTCAAACATGGTAGAGCTTTGTCCATGGGAGGGCACTATTTTCATTGATTTGCACTTCATTACATGTACTGAAGATAAATTTTAGTAGGCTATTACAAAGCAAACAATATATTTATAATGTGAATTCAATTTATTATTTTATGAAGTATAGACAAATTTACGAATTAGAGCTAATAAAACAAGCATCAGATGACTATTTGTTTCTGAAATCTTCAATGTTCAAATATTGTATACAAACAAATATGTTTAATGCATTTGTTCAGTAGAGAAATGAATGTGAGATTGTATCTTCTGTCATGAGACAGGACCAGGACTTTGAAATGTAAAATCAATGCAGAAAATGTGTTCATGAATAGCTCACTTATACTCAGAGCATCCTCTTTTGCTTCTGCTAATGTGCTGTGTGTTCTAAGCTTGGTCAAGCACCTTTTGCTAACATTAAATTTGATACAAAAATATAAAGCATCCAAAAAATGTAATTTATTTTACTCAACAAATATCAGAGATTAACAAAAGGCTAATTTGCTCATTACAGATTAAATACTTGCAAAGACTTTGTTTGGAAAAAAAAAAATCATTGTTCTGAGGGAAAAGTCTGTGTTATAATTACATGTCCTATGTGTGTGATATTTACAGTTATGTTCATTTAATGATTGTTATATGCTCTAAATATTTTGAAATGATTAAATGATCTGTGTCTAACAGTTCTGGCAGTTAAAATTGTTTCTTAAATTTTTTTTTTAATTCCCAGGTTATTAGAATATGGTAAATGTGTATC
The DNA here is from genome assembly GCF_041902795.1 of Electrophorus electricus. Lineage (NCBI taxonomy): Eukaryota > Metazoa > Chordata > Actinopteri > Gymnotiformes > Gymnotidae > Electrophorus > Electrophorus electricus. The sequence goes on from NC_137513.1 coordinate 6,146,857, forward strand.
TGTTTACACTGACAAGTGCAAACAAGAAATGTTGATCATATTAGCAAAACTTTTGACTTGCTCCAGTTTTGGCTTGTATTACAAACACCATTAGCAGACAAAAGGAACATTACTTATTATCTGGCCTATTAAACAAAATTTAGCAAAGAAGAAAGGCAAATAGAACATATCACCTAAATGAACAGACAGGAAGCATGAAATACTATGACAAATAACCATCATTATAAACTGTGAAATATCTTAATTCACAAAGTTTTATCTTGAACCTACTCCATATCAAATTTGTTAGCACTAACAGCAAGTTCGGACCTCCTCACCTTTTGCCTTTTGTCCTCCAGGCCACAGGGGAGCACTGTTTATTTTGGATCCCATTTTAACAGTCTCATTCAGAATGCTGTCTGCCCCAAGCCGCTTCTGGATTTCAGAAGCCAGTGTTAAAAATGCCTTCTCCACATTGCTTGCATCCTTTGCACTTGTCTCCAGGAATGGGACGTTAAGTGTCTCTGCAAATTCCTGGACACAAGTAAAAATCAAAGGTTCTAGTTATGTCAAACATCAAAAGATCTACCAGTTTAAATGCTCAAATTTGAAATTTCAGATACAGCCTCTGTTTTAAATGTGCTTCAGTAAGAAACTCAGTAGTCTATGTAACTGAAACATATGAGACACAGGATATTAGGACACGCTTCACATTTCTGTTGTTATCTTTAACCTTTAGAGAAGGCACTGTAAACAATGTATGTCTGGTGAAAGCACAACTTTGATCAGATACCTTTGCTGTTGTAAAGTCCACCACCTTTTTTGAAGTTAAATCAGTTTTGTTCCCCACCAGCAATTTAGAGACATTTTCACAAGCATAGCGATCAATCTCCTCCAACCACTGCTTCACATTGTTGAAGGATTCCTGCAAACACAAAGACCTTTATGATCTCAGCTGTTTTTACCTAAAAACACTTTCATGTCACAAACTGGTAATTACCTGGTCAGTAACATCATATACAATGATAATCCCATGAGCACCTCGGTAATAGCTGGATGTTATGGTCCGAAATCTCTCCTGACCTGCTGTATCCCACTGTGGTGATGTGAATTGAACAGAAGGGGGGGGGGGGAGAGATTTCTAAGGTTAATTTCAATTCTAAGAATGATGAAAAATAAAAATAAAATGAAGAAAAATCTTGTTTTTAAAGCTAAATAAATATGATCAGGATAAAACTGGTTTTATGTATTTTTTTACATTCTGTCTTTGTATTTTGATAGCTAACACTAAAATATCTAAAAGAAAAAAAGTTTGTGAATGTCCTCTATAATGTAACTATAAATTTTAACTGGTCTAGTGGCATTACCTTTAACCTTGTTTGTCAGCTATTTTATGCATGCACACAATGCCTAGAAGGATAGTTAAAGCGCTAAGAATGGATGGAGGCTTTGGAGAGAGGGGCTTTGGGTAAAGAGCATGCAGTTGATGGGAGGGTTTAGACTCTTGTCTGGTGGAAGTTAGCAAAAACTGTAAATTATAACAGCTTAAGTGTAAACCTACTAAACTGATATTGATAAAAATGAGGACACCAGCTCTTGTGTAAATAATAACCATTCAGAAATCCACTGGAAAAGATCAAATGAACTTTTGTCAGAGCATGTTACTTATGAGAAATGTAATGTTTATGTCCACTTGTATAGACCCCCCCCCCCCCAAAAAAAATATGATCAAAATATCTTTTATGTAGTGAAGCAGTAATAAAATGTAGACATTGTCTTTACTCACAATTTGCAGTTTAACTACCTTCCCATCCATGTCAATAGTCCTGATTTTGAAGTCCACACCAATAGTGCTGATGTAGCTTTCAGTGTAGGTATCATCCTGTATAAATTGACATTCTTTATCAGCTTTCTATAGTCAAAATCTGCCACAAATCTCTAAATAATAACAACACTATAGGCTACTTTTCAAGGATCGCATTAGTTGAGCTGCCACTGTTGACAATGAAATTAGCAGGTTTGGCTCTGCCATGGGTTTATCTATTTGCAAGCAACATCTAGTCTAATATGCTGTACCAGTGTCTACATAATGGATTTTCAATTACATGCCTGACTTACCGCAAAACGCAATAATAAACATGACTTTCCAACTCCAGAGTCTCCAATCAGCAGTAGCTTGAACAGGTAGTCACTAAAAGAAACCATGACACCACTGACAACAAGCCTTTGGAAGGCTCAAATTTTTATCAGAATGCTACTAGACAGTATATATGAAAACCTTATTATAGGTAAAATGTTTTGGATAACATATTGAAAACTATGTATTTTAAAATATCAACATTATTGCATATATTCCTTTTTTATATGGAAGAGCCAGAAGACAGTATTCATATAGACTTTGAGCACTAGCACAATCCACTACTTTATTAGTATGGATGCATATGATGCATTAGGCTAATAAAACATTACCCACAAAAAACTGATCTGCAACCCAAACAAAATTACATTCTAATATCAGAATCTTATACTCTTTATATGTTGAAATAAATGAAACAAATATACAGCATAAAAATGCTCTACCCTACATCCCAATAGACCAACAGAAAAAGCACAATATACTCACTACTCAGGGTTCATATTCAAACCAAATCGATGGCACTGATGCAGTTTTAAGATTTCCTTAAGGTTGTGCTGTTTCTGTCTTTCAAAAAACAAACAGCAATAACAGTGGCTATGGAGAGCCCAGAATAAGAGCCATTACTTATTAAAGTCACAGATCATGTTACAAAGTGGCGATTACTTGGGTCTTAAAGCGTCACAGCAACTGCTATGGAAAATGCTAATGGTCCTCAAAACACCTCCCATCATTCGAATCAAGATGTTTATTTTTATTTATTCCAACCTTTATAGTAGAATTACAGTAGGAAAACATTTAACAGTGTTCCTTATTACTGGAAGAGCAGCCAAAAACAGCAGAAGCTGTATCATATGAATCCTCTTTATATTTGAAAATTCTATGGTAAGTGTGACCTAGAGAGGAAAAATGAAAATACAGTCAATCACAATTGAGACCAGATGAAGGTAATTACAAAAACCATACTGAAAGTTAAAAGAACTGCACATTTACTACAAACCATGTTCTCTATATAGAGTCCAGACATGTATTTAAGGTCTGAATGGTAACCTTTAGTTCAGGAAGGAAGCATTGAAAAGTTCACTCTGGCAAACTGGATGACTGGCACAAAAAGAGAGAAAAAAAAAAATCCAAGTCAGGCAGTATGATCAATATGTTGACTATTTTACTGTCTGAGAAGTTCAGATAAATATATTTTTTAACAATATCACTCAATGTAAACCACTGTAGTATTTTAAAATTAGCTTTAAATTGCATTGCATCATTAAATAAAGCTCTGTAAATTTAAAGTAAATGGGTCGTATCAATGGCCCAAACATTCATTACTGAAAAGCATAGAGCCATCTCTGATGAGCTTTTATTCGTCTGAGGTACGGTTTCCTGTAGTAATGCTACTTTTCACCTGTTCTATGGCCCCTTTTCCTGTCTGCTCTCCTCTATTGGTGTTTAGAGAAGCCTTATTTCAAAGGCTTCTGCACCCAGTAAGCAGGGCTTAGAGTGCATCTGAATCCAGAACCATGATCTCCCTGGACACAGTAAGGGAAGCCTGGTCCAATAGTAGTATGTGGTTCTGTCCTTCTAAGGCATACTGTTCGATTGGTCCACTGCATTCCTCTGCAGTGCACGGATTGAGCAGGCGCAAGAATGGTGAAGGGAGACGCATTGCTATGGGTGCCCGTTCACCTTGTCCTGCATGAGCGCCAGGGCGCTGGAGGAGAAGTCCCGCAGCACGTGCAACGCGTCTCGCTGGAGACGGAGCGTGTCGCGTGCAAACTCCTGCTGTGTCTGAGCCAGCTGCTGCACAGACTCCGACAGCGACTCAAGCGAGCGCGACAGTGCCCCCATCAGTGCTGTGGTGGCCTGCTGCTCCTGCAGGCTAAGAGAGGCACTCTTGGACAGGTGCACCTGTAGGGTGCCAGAGTTCGACAAGGAGGGGAGGGGCGGCACGCAGGAAGGGATCCCGACGTCAACCGTGATGTCACTGGGGACCTGGTGCTGGGTTTTGATTTTAATGCGGTCTCTGCCAGTGCTGGGAGGGTCATGAAAAATTGCACTTGGATCAGACTGACGTCGTCCTTCACAGATCTGTGGGCCCTGGTCTGGTCATGGAGGAAATGCAAAAATGTAATACAAAAATAGCCCCACACAGAAAGCATTTACATGAGGCGCAATAAAGCATGATGCAACTCCTGTAGTATGAGGTACAAAGATCTAGATGTACAGCCTACCTTCAATGCCTGATTGTTCAAAGTGGAAGTCAGTAAGAGGCACTGTAGAGTCATCTATTAACACAATTGATGACAATGTAAGAACACAGAATGACAAATAATGCAATAATAATTATAATATTCACATATATATATATATATATATATATATATATATATATATATATACACACACACACACATACACACACACACATATATATATACACATACATACATACATACATACATATACATACAAACACACACACAAACAAACACAAATAATGATTCTCATATACTCTTATTACATTACACTAAAAAGGCAGAGTCAGATTAAAACATTACGCAGTGGCAGATCCTGGTCTACTTTTTCAGCCGTGCCAGGGTGCAGAGGTGGAGGAACATGCACAGGCAGCATCTGGGCGAGCAACCTGCCATTCGCCATGCCAGGCGAATGCAGTGGCACCACTAGGGCACCCCGGCTGTCCTCGTCCTTGTCTGGGGGACGGCTCGCCATGAGCATGCTTTTCTCCGCAGGCACGGGCATCTGCAGTATCTGGTGCACCATGGTTTCAATGGGAGAGAGGTCCTGGGCAACGCGGCTTGCAGAAAAGCCAGAGGCCCTCATGGCCGCCACTTTGCGTTTGGTGTCGCACTTGAGGTCCGACCACTTCTTGATGACCTCGATGATCTCACGGTGGCACTCGCTGATCTCATTGATGCGAGCTGTGAGGGTGGCCCATGTGCGTTTCTTAATGTCGCTCGAGACACCCTGGTTGAATTTACCTGTTTGGAATGCATAAATAGATAAAGTACAGTCGTGGCCAAAGGTTTTGAGACTAGAACAAATTTTAATTTTCACAAAGTTACTGCAATCCAGCCAATGCATTTCAGTCCTACCACAAAATGGCCTGCTAACATCATTTCAATGAATATCTCGGTAGCTCAGGAGACAGTGTTAACGAGGACAAGGCAGCTGATATCACTCTGTCATGCTGATTAAAAGAGCAGGCTGGTTGATTTAAAAGGGTGGTGGTAGTGCTTGGAGTTTTCTTCTATTAACCATAGTCATCTTCTATTAACCATAGTTACCTCCAAGGAAACATGTGCAGTCATCATTGCATCAAAAGGGCTTCACAGGCCAGGACACTGCTGCTTGTAAGATAGCACCTAAATCAACCATTTATCGAATCAAGAAATTCAAGGAGAAAGGTTCAATTGCAGTGAAGACTTTAGGGCACTCATGAAATTCAAGCAAGCTCCAGGACTGTCTCCTAAAGAGGATGCAACTATGGGATTGAGTCATTACCAGTGCAGAGCTTGCTCAGGAATGGCAAAAGGCAGGTGTGGGTGCATCTGCGCGTACAGTGAGGCGAAGGCTTTTGGAGGATGGCATGGTCTCAAGAAGGGAAACAAAGAAGCCACTTCTATCCAAGAAAAACATCAAGGACAGACTGACATTCTGCAGGAAGTATAGGGATGGGACTGTAGAGGACTCGGGTGAAGTTATTTTCTCTGAAGAAGCCCCCTTCAGACTGTTTGGGACATCTGGACAAATGATTGTCCGGAGAAGAAAAAAAGTTAGTGCTTCCACGAGTCCTGTGTCATGCCAACAGTGATGCATCCTGCCACCATTCATGTGTGGGGTTGCTTTTTATCCAAGGGAGTGGGTTTGCTCAATTTTGCCTAAGCACACTGCCATGAATAAGGAATGGTATCGAAACATTCTCCAAGAGCAACTTCTCCCAATGATCCAGGAGCAATTTGGTGATGAACAATGCTTTTTCCAGCATTACGGACCACCATGTCACAAGGTAAAGGTGATGACCAAGTGGCTCAGTGAACAAAACATTGAAATTTTGGGTCCATGGTCAGGAAACTCCCCAGATCTCAATTCCATTTAGAAACTGTGGTCAATCCTCAGAGGGTGCACAAAAACAGTGATCAACTCCGAGCACTAATTGGACAACAATGGGTTGGCATCAGTCAACATTTTGCCCAGAAGCTGATATCCTGCACGCCAAGGTGAATTACAGAAGTCTTAAAACAAGGGTCAACACTGTAAATATTAAGTATTTGTTTAAACTGGCTGTATTTGTCAATAAAAAGTTAAAAACCTTATGAAATGCTTATAATTGTACTTCACTACGTCATATAAACCTCTGACAAAAGGATCTAAACACAGGCAGTAAACTGTGAAATCCAAAATTTCAGTCTCAACTTTTGACCACAACTGTATATAAAGTCTGAGGTGTAATGACACCCAAGTCCACTGTTAATATTTATACATAGATATATTTAAAGGAATGCATACTGAGCTCTCAAATACAGTGAGGCAGAGAAAACATTCTACATATTCAATCTGCAAATGGTGATAATTATAGACTTTATATAGCACTTTTCATACAGCCAGTTTTTCACTTTTTTTTTCTTCTCTTGATACATTATAGTAGTTCAGTAAAAGTAAGCCATACTTACCAACCAGTATGTGGCGATTCCTCTTCACCTCAGTGAGCAGCAGCTGCACTTCACGGAAGGTGAAGCGAGACTTTCTTTTCTTGAAGCGCATAGAGCCACCTAATGGACCGGAGTATGAATAGGGATATCCTGACATCCTCCTCCACCCCTCTCAGCCTCCCAGACACCTTTAAAAAAATTCATGGCACAATAAACCATATACATGTTAATGTCAACTGAATTTAGAATTTACCGTGATACACACGGTAATGGACACATGCAAACAGGTGGCTGTAACGTGGCTTACTTTCTCACTTCTCTGCAGTACAGAACCTCGATAACAGACTATTTCACGTAGTCTACTGTTCGGCGTCAGCCCAAGGACTCCTCAGGCAGCGTAATCAAACATAATTAGAAACTGCTAACAAAACCTATTAGCGACATACTTAGAAGACTACAAACTACATGTAATACTTTTTATTTCTGGATGTTAAATGCTATAAATGTATGCATCGTGTATTGTTTATAATATCGCAAACTTGCTAAACAAAAAAACAAGCTTATAAATATAACCACCTAAAATCTATTAATAATTTGATCTGACATATAACTAGACGTTGTGCAGAACTGAGTAGTGTTAAGACACATAATCTGATTTCATTAATCACAAATAAGGAGGGATTTATTAATAAACGTAAGACATGTGCTTATTTTTCTTTATACGAAGAACAAATCCTTAAAAGTACAGAAGAACCTCGGGGATGAATAATCCTGACAACGTGCGTTTTACGGTATCCTTTATCTTTAAATTAACCGTTACACCCAATTGCTGACGGACGCTACACTGTCTCACAGATGCTCGTAGGCTTCCTGCTTCTTTGTTGTGCTGCGATGTTGTAGGATGCGTCCGAATATTTCGAAAACCCGACAAAACGTCACCGTAGTCGCACATCTGAACAGCTAGCGCCTTGTTGAACGAGAACCGACCCGTCACTAAAATATGGCGATATGCTGACGGTTCGTACCAAACCGACCATCCCTATAGGACGCGCTGGATAGCTAACTAACATCTTAGCTACTATTTTGTCGTGGGCGGTAACTGCTTTATTTGTAGCTAGGCTAGCGAACCTGTCTGCCTAGCTAACGTAGTGAACTAGCTAGCAAGATGCCGAGGTTGCTAACTAACGTATGGATTTTTTTTTTTCTATAGGTTAAGCACCTAAACTAACGTTCTTTGTTTTTGAATGAGAAGAGGAGCAGTAGAATAACCTTTCCCATTACCTATGTAAACCGTTTAACGTTGTCGTAGTTGTCATCAAACCGACGCGCACGGCCTCAGTTTCACATCCGAAAACTTCGTAGCGCGAGATCAAACCCCCCCCCTCCGTCGCGCACGCTCAGCTGACTGCGTCATTTTGCGCTCTTTCGTTCAGCGACGTCGCGCTGTCAGCGAAGTAGGCTGAGCGACAATCGTAGGATATTGCGCACAAAACTGCGTGACTTTCACGCACTGATGGAATCGCCTGTTATTCAAGAAGCAGTTTAACCCATTTGACTAATGAAAGTACATTTTACTTAATGACTACTGTTTAGTTGGGCTACTCAGATTAATTGTAAACACTGATTCATTAAGTTAGATAACTTTCTGTCACAACGTTGACTAGATAGGCTTAATAAAAACATTACAATTGAATAATGTATAATTTAGTTTTAAAGTTTAGTTAAAAAACTACTGAATTTAGTTAAAAACTACTGAATTGTAATACATTTAATCTCCTTAAATTGGACATGGTGTAAAATAGTTATTTGCTTTTGTAGTGTAACTTTTATATGAAAGGTAATATTAATATTCTAATTATATATTAAAGGTGATGACTGTCAATGACGCTCTTAAACAAGTTTTACACAAGCGGATCCTAGCATGCACAGTACACGCCTCCATTTTGGGTTTGCCTGTAATCGCACGTTAAGAGCGACATTTAAGTTTACTTTTTCTCCAGCAGGTGGCAATCGTAAGAGCAGGTAAAATGAAGCACAATTAAAATGGAAAGAATGAGTAAAACATTTCTTGGCAGTATGTATCAATCCTAATATAAAACGTATATTTATTGCAGACAAATACATTACTTTTAACAAAAACACAATCTCAAAATTGGCTTGTAAAGGAAATTTTTTACACAAGCTTTTCTTGAAATCTAGCTCTTCCCCAAAATCATTTGGGAAAACGCACCAGAACACAAATGAACTTCATGTTTTTGTTTCAACCATTTCAAAGAGGCACACAAATACAAACTATAGACACAACTGCACTGCTGGTTATAGTCAACAAATATACTGCTTTGAAAAAGACACGTACACCTACTATTCAAACATAAAATCCATTAAGAGATATAATGACTACAACAAAGAGATAATCCAAATAGATATGTAACATACATTATAATACATGTCTTTATGGAAAGTTATGAACTAAAAAATAAATACAATGATATTCATCTTAAATAATTATAATTACATAAGTTTCATAATGTTCCATAATTGTTTTAAAAGTGAAAGAACGGATTTATTTCCATTGTGTGTGCTCTTAGGTGTGTTATATAGGAGACAGAATGTAAACTTATTGGCATCTCCCTGCTGTGTTCATCTTGCTATTAGCTTGTTAGCCCTCTGATTGGCCTCACTGATGCGAGACTCATTGACAGTGGCCTGCAAAAGCATGAGAAAACAGGATGAGACTACAGCCTAACAAAGCACATCACTGGCTAGACTGTACATGTTAAAATGAAAAATGAAAGTCATGCACCTTATCCTGGATGCGCTCTATCTGGATATTCTGAGTGTCAATTTCATTGCGCATGTCAAGCGCCATGCTTCTTAAGTTGCCAAGAATGCTGTCCACCTGGGCCAAGTTCTCCTCCATCTCGTCCTCCCGTGCATCATTAGTCACTCTGGGAGCCACAGAGACATGCGAACACAGTTAAGGAACTGAACAATGATCTGCAGTCCAGCTGGTTTCTGGGAGCCACCCTGAAGTGCAGTATTGATTTCATGTCCAAGGCATCGTTTTTAAGAAAATTCATGTTCTAGCACACATTTTAGGACCTTCTAATATATCCACCACTCATGGTCATTTTCTCTCTCTCATCCACCACACGGGACGGAGGTTGGCTGGAGACCACACCATCCTGATTATTACTCCAAACCTTCTTATAAGCTCCACTTGCCTCAAAGTCCTTCAGCCTGAAAAGAGCCACAATAAAAGGATAGTTAATAAAATCAGTAATTCATCTGTCCATCTACCTTAAGGTTTAAACTGCAATGCATAACTGTCTGTATGAGAACTTGTCGGGCTGCATTTATAAGTGGTTAAATGAGTTTTTAATTCATTGTACATCAAAAGATCAGAGTCAGAACAGCTCTAAATACCATTATGGAGTATTGGGAACAGTATTGGGAACAGTATTGGGAATGGAAAATATTACTGACTAAGCCCAAAGCAGAACTTGATTGAAGATTGAGACCTTCCCAACATCACATACTTATCACATGAGCACAGGCCACAGCATTTGCCCAGGTCGGTGAGGTTTTTCTCAGCCTCCCTCATGTCTTGATTAATCTGGTCTAGTCCCTCTTCAATGCGCTCCAGTTGCTCTGGACAACAGGAGGTACAGTGTGGAATATACAGGTGTTGTTAGGTTAAAACACAAATGCCAACACTTCTCAAAAAGAATTTGAAAAACATAACTGCATATGAATGTTGAGGATTAGCTATGTTTTACTCTCATTACAATGTATCAGTTCAGTTCATTTGACTGTCATTTTGCAAGTTACACAGCTTCACTGTTACAATGATGTAATAAGAGCATTTCAAGAAGTTACAGACAAAATAGAACAGTTATACAAAATACAAATTTTGTAAAACACCCTATGAAAAAGGACAGAATTGACAAGGGGTTAAGCGTAAGCTATGAAATATTGTACGTGACTTGACTACAACTGGGAAACTAATCACAGTGCTTTTGCAAGGACAGATCAAATGGAAATAATTATTATGTCATTACCGCCTTGTTCATCTAGCATGACCAATGTCTTGATGCCTGCATCTTTGCTCTGTTCAAAACATATTAGATCCAAAATCAATATGAAAGTACATTAAACTGTACAATAGACATATGCTGATTACTAGACTGCTCCACGACAGCGCATGGGTGAGAGGAATGTTACCAGACTAAACCTTGCTTATTCTGATAGTAATAAAATACCAATGACAAGAAAATATAAAGGAGAAATGGATGACCATAGTGTGATGTAGAGAGGTAAGCATGTTACCTCATTTATTATTGTATGGGTTTGTTTCTCACTATAATAAATTGTGGATGTGTGTGTGCATGTATATGTACATATCACAGGTGTTTGTACTTTCAGCTGCGTGGGGCTGTGTTTGTGCCCAGGGGCCAGTGCACATGAGTCAAAGAACATAAGCGGTTGCTCATTCACTTTGATTACGGCAACGTGTATGGATACATAAAAAGGCATTACAAGGCATTACACACAAGGCATTACACACACAGGGGAAATGTCACTGACATGGCTTCAACTCTCTGTTCACTTTAATACAGTGAAGCCAGCTTCTGAGATAACATGTTCTTTAAGGTTGGAAACAACATTGTGTAAAAAGGAGCAAGCCTGGTTTATTACATCTAATAACAAGTTTATTATTATTATTATTATTATTATTATTATATAATTTAAAAGAATAATAATAAGAAGAAAAAGAAGTAGCTTCTCACCTCCTCCAACAGAAGCTTCATGTTTCTGGTAATATCTAGTGACTAGGGGGGGCAGGAGACAAGAGAGCAATCCAGTCAGAACAAAGCTACTTGATCCACCGGGGACTGCTCTTACTGAACTCATTATATGCTTGACAGGAACACAACACAATAATAATCATTACTCCTTGTATTCCTTTCACTGAAACTGGGCATGTAGCTGCTGTCAGGCCAATGCAGCTCAAGAAGGAGATTACAGAGTCTGTCATGTTCCCTGCTGAGTTCAGCGCACACCTGCAATAACCTTTACTTAATGGAGTGGCAGAGGTGAGGTCACTGCTGCAATAGACTAGCCCACCAAAAATAAATGAAATGAGACACACATGTCCAGCTATCTCATAATCATGCTTAATAAAAAAAACCAACATAATCCCTTCAATGGAACAATAGTGACAATTGAGGGGATCTAGTTTACTAATGCAGAACATGATATTGTAGAAAAATTCATAACTGATTAATTGTCAGGCATTTGAGACTGTCATGCTGACTGTGCAAAACACCTAGACGGATTTAGTTTACATTATGAAAATACATTGAGAACAATGAAAACATCAGTTTCCATGTGATAGGCAACGCCGTTATTGTCAACATTTCTCAATTTATGATGCTTAAGACTGTTGCCAGTGGCGTTACCTCATCTGTCAACTGATTGGCCCTTCTTTGGAGCTCTTCCACCTCAGATCTCACTGGGGAGTCGGCAGCCATTTTAGGTATACTGATACAGGAAGTAAAAAAAAGACAAATGAAAAGAGATACAGTTATTCTTAGAGATGAGGCAACCCTCACCATAGCTCAGTCTGTGAAGCATAATTGGCCTGTTTCAACGGATGAGAGCACAGAACACTTGATAAAGTAAACGATTAAGTAAATAAGATACCAGGAGGGTCTAAACCTACTGCTGTGTCTGAATCTAATGCAAACAGCCAGATTATGCCTCCCACAACATGCTGGTTGCTATTCATTAATTGCAGGGTGGATAACACATTCAGTGGCCTCCAACTGGATCAAGGATGGTGACAGTGGTAAATTATAGATCATATCAAACCTTTGGTAATCTTGGAGCACAGAGTATGTTGAAAGGGTACATTTATGAATTCAAATTTCTCAACCAATAGCCGTATCAACTGTTAAGAGAATCAGGTTTGGGGAGAATAAATGGTGTTTATTGTGTAAGAAGAGAGAGAAAGTAGTAAGTAAATTATTAGATTTATAGAAAAGGTTCAGAAAAGCATATCTAAATGTTTTGTTTTATTTTTAAATGAATTTGTGCAGGAAAAAAAAGCCTTCTACAATCAACTCATCATTTGATAATCTAATATTCACAATATAATATTTATTCAGTGATAGAAAGACAATGCTTTTATGAATATGCCTTAGGATGATAGCCATTTTGTGCAAGGTTGTACAAGGTAACTACATTTTAATTTAATGAGTGAAAACATAATTGAAATGAATGTTTTCTTTAATTTAATGAAGTCTTATATAATTATGTTTTGAAAATACACAGTAATTATTATTGTAATGCAAAAAGAGGCATCAAGTCAATCTTACAGAGACAGCGTGTAACCACAAACATCTCTGAATTATGCATATTGTCTCAAGAACTCTGGCATCAAGCTTGTATCTTAATGGCATTTAATTTAACATTAAAAGAATTTGAATCATTCAGAATCACTTGTAGACCAGGATATATCACACGCACACACAGAAGAACTGTAGATGCTGCCTAGAAATTCAGGAATAATTACTACATAATTGCAGGCTCTCCTTTATAAGACAACATACAGAAAGGCAAAGTGTGTGTAAAAAAGGCTGTGATTCCTATACTCTATTCTAACCAACAGTTGTAAATACCCATATATTAAAGTTGATATTCTTCACTTCACTTCTTCATCAGTGATTGTTACACATACTACCTTTCCCTTGCACCTAACCCACAACTAGAGGACTACATTTCAAATAATATGAAGTGCCAATGAAATGGGGCAAAATGGCACACCTGCAGGTGCAAGCCTTGCCTTTCCTCTATGCTGTGTCACTGTTTAGATGTCTAACACATGTTCCTAAACTGTAGTGACATTCCCACTTTTGGGTTAGCATTAAAAAAAACTTCTACAACTAACATACATTTTGTCATTTTCAAAAGGCTTTTAAAGAAATTCCATGAAATAAATGGTTTTGCTGACAAACATATAAAGGTAACATGGACAGGAGAACCACAAAAGGTTCTACTATGAGTTTTATAACCATATTATTTACAGCAGCAACCCCCTTTCCCCACATATCAGTTCATGTGTTCATTAATCTGTCCATTAGCCTACTAGATTTTACAACGTAATTTAATAATTAAGACACGTTTGATATCAATGTACATCTATCAATTATGAAGGATTTTATAACGCATCCCTCAAACGACAACTGAAAATGGCAACATGTATAGCTGCGAGTGTATGGCATTCCCCTGGGTATAACAACTCACTGTATAATTCATCAGACTAGGTTGCACATGAGTTTAAATCCACAGGTGGAAGATGAGGGTTTTCATGTTTGCTGGACTGTGCTGTCCACCAGGCAGTCCACTAATTTGTCAACTACAGATGTAGCAATGCTGAAACGCTGTTACCATGAATAAATCTCTCGTATGCATAAACACAGACTAAACATCTTTTATCTTGACAGAATTAGTGATTTACACATTAAATGCCAAGCCGCTCACAAATAAACAGTTCCACTTGCCTTAAAAATCCAATAGTCTGATTAGAATTTGCGGTCAAAAAAAAAAAAAAAAAGAGGAAGTCACAATAGTTTTTCACGAAATGTGGTTTCTGATATGTACCACAATAAAACTTTTCCCAGTTTGGGTAATTTGCAATAAAGATTACGACATTTGCTGTCACATAACCAACCAGCCATAACCTACTAGGCTATATGCGGATTCTTTTCGCATAAACTCTACAGGTAACGACTAAAGACTACTAGAAAAAAAACTTTCTGTACAACTCTTCTAAATTATACGCACTTATGAATTTCTTACCTCTCGGATTAAGTAAAACGAGCGTTTATTCGTTCCACTTCCTTACCGCAGTGTTTCGCCTAAGCGTCCACAACACCTGTGTTTTTTCAGTGATCTGATTTTAGCATCGTCTAGTCAACGGAAGCTCCGATTTTTCTCCATCTCACGCCTCTCCGCTCTACTATTGGTTGGTGCATTTATTAGCCTGCGACAGAAATTCGCTGTTCAAGTGTCAGTCATTTGCTCAGTTAGATTAGGATGCTGTTGTAGCTCCAGCAACTGGTAATGACCTTCGTTGTGCTTTAATGTTATTTATTTTTTACCAATTCCCCAAACAGTAATCAGTTCCCCCTAACATTTGCGTTAAAGCCAAAACAATTGCGGAAGTTTTTAAACGGATGGTTCTCTTCAATTCAAATTCTTCCTTGTAATTTATCCAAGTTTCTATTTCTAGCTTTAACTCCAGCCGTTTAGACGTTCTGATTTAAATTTCAAGACATTGTCATCTTCACGATTTGTCTAGTTTATCTACCTTTTTTTTCTTGAAATGTCTCAAAAAGAGTAAGGGTAGCAAGGGTAACATGGCTTTATTGAAAAAAAGAAAAATAGTTTTAATGTTTTTAATGCAATTTTAGCTAAATACAATCCAAAAGAAACATAACGTTTACTAATGTCTTTGATAGCTAGAGATCACATATGTAATGTGTGGCATACAGCCAAATAGACGTACATGATTACTTATGCTTATTGTACTCATGAGTTGTGCTGAACCCACATGAACCCCATAAACTGTCGCTGTCAAAGAATTGTGAAATCCAATTACAAAGGCAATGCTGAGAGCGTAGGGTAAAGCGGCATGTAAACACAAAGGTGCCCCCTAGTGGCAAGATGCTGCACGGTCTTTATTACCAAGTAGCAACACACTACCTAATCAACAATAAAAATGTGTTCCCAAATTAAAAGGCTTATTAAATTGGAGGGAGATTCTCTTATGAAGATCAGAACACCAAATAACAATGAGC
>NC_137513.1:6165000-6192500 GCF_041902795.1 Electrophorus electricus
CTTTGATTACGATAGAAATGCAGCAAGATATGTGGCCTTGCTTCAAAAACAAAAAACAAATAAACAGTAACCAGGCTTAACCAGTAAAAGATGTTTGGAGTTAATAAAACTGAAAATCTGCTCCTATAATATTTGGGGATTGTCTTAATATATAACTAAATAAAAGAGTTTTAAAAAATAAATATGAAAAGTTACTCCAACGGCTGCATCGTCAAGATGAGAACTGCTAAGCTAATTTAGTGACATACTACTGCTGGCAGTGTGGCAAACACTGCATTACATCTCTGCATTTAAACCACAAACCACCTCAAAAATGGACTGCAATTGACACTAAATGATGCCTGCAGAAGTAATTCTGGCTTAAATTGGAATATGGCAAAGAAATAAAAATGCACATGTGTCTTCAAATGCACACTTGTGCTGTGTGGCCAATCGTGCGCTTTCGAAAAGCTTTCAATACTGTGACAGCGATTATTCATTCAAACCATGAGACGCTTAGCCTTGCATATGGGAAACAGTACAGTTAGGAGAAACTTGGGGCTGACATAACGTGAAGGAGCTAGCAGATTTGGCGTTGTCGAGTTGTTTTTTAACCGATGCATCGTTTTGTGCTTTCTTACTGATTTATTGTTTATGTAATGAAAATACCCCACCCTGCCCTGAGTGTATATAATATTTCAGGCGATTTTTTGAACTATACAAGGCTGTCAGCTAAATCCAGACCACCAGAAAATATTTTATCTAGTAATATAAATATTCAGTTATAATTAATATCAATGACCATGTCTGGAGAACAATCAACTTAGGCTAAAATGAAATAACATTTCCATAGCTTTTTACCTGCCACCTCTTAATATTGTTCCACAGATGCTTGAACTCTTCAAAGCCTAATTTTCCAGAGCTGTCACCCTGTTCGAGAGGCGTTAAGTAAAACAAAAGTAGGCACAATAACTCCAATCTTTGTTGAAAACAATGTCCAAGATATCCTTAAATTTCACCATATTCTCATCTTTTATAAAAGGATACATCCATTAGTGCCACCATGCTCCTGCAAGACTCAAGTGAGAAACCATTAGTCTTTAGGTCACGATCTAAAAGTGGGAGAAAAAGACAATTATCAATCACCATGATGATGATAATAATAACATTATTATTATTATTATTATTATTATAAATAATAAAATTACATAAGTATAACTGTGACAAAGGCAAATATGATTTTGGAATGATATTCTCATGTCCTCCCTGGCAAAGACAAATATGATTTTGTAATGTATTGGTCATGTCCTCCCTAACCACACCTACTACAGTATGTCCAAGTGACTCTGCTTTCTCAGAATTCTGAGCATGCCTGCTACTAATTATGCAGTCACCACAATATACAAATGCCATAGCCCACACGAGTCATTTATGAAGTCTTGCCTGAGAGTATATTTGTATACAAATAATGAATTTGCTAAATGTGCTCAAGCACTGATCCCTTGTAATATTTCTCCTGCTTATTGTTGAACGTTTCCTCGAGAATCTTTCAGCCATTGCATGTGCCGTCAGTTCCTCTGTTCTATGTTACTAAATGAGATAATGCTTCTCTTTCATGAGTGTACCATTTTGCAGGAATATATATTCTGATATTAAGTGATTTTCAGGCTTAAACAGAAGGTAGGCATGCTCACGTTTGGATATAATCTTGTTGAGAATGTTCATCAGCTCATTAGGACTCACTTCCATGTCCTGTACCAAAAAGAAACACATATTAGGCAAACAATATCAACACATACAAAGATAATCTGTTTTGCGGTTGGCCTACAGCCTAAACTATTGACTACACCATTTATAGAATTTCCATGACAGATGCATGCAATTTAAAGTGATTGCTTGAATTAAAATAGGAGACATGAACAAAGTTTTAAAAACACCAGAATGGGCTTTCCTTAAATTCATGACAATCTCAGGCACTCCACAACTATGACAAATCCCACATCAAGCCCACCCATTTTAAACAACAAAGCTACAAAAGCTACAGATCTAAACCATCTAGATGCTTTTTATCACAGTGGTAGGAATTTGTCCAAGAGGAGGAACCAGACAGGTTACCTAACTGAAGGATCAGTAAAGCTTTATATGCTCAAACCACACCCTTAGTTTCTGTGTGAAGTTCAGGAATGAGTCCACAGATGGGAGGTCATATGAACAATTGGTCAAAATCCATAAAGGAATTAAACAACTGTGCTGAAATACACAAATGCTTGCAGTTGAAAAGCCTGCAGAATATAAATCTCTCTGGCATTAAAAAACTAATATTTTTAGTCTTATTCTCCTCACTTTAATTAAAGAAACTAAGAACCTTCAAGTGCCAAGTTTGAATAGACTCAGAGGTTTTTGCATGTGTAACTGGAAGGGGCACAAATGTCCTATTTTGATCCAACAGCGATACTAACTTTTCATGTCTCTACATGCATGAAAGTTAATGGAGGCATTAGTTCCTGTAGGTATTTAATGTACCCCCTCTGCTTCTTGCTACATTCAAAGCAAAAATAATTATTTAAATGCAATTAATTTATTAACGATGTACATGACAAGGCTTAAAAGTATGCAGTAATTGTGAGAAGATCCATTAGATCGAGACTTAGATCTTACATCTCCAGCAAGCTGTTGGAAAACCTTGCGAAATTGCCTCTCCTCATCACTTTCATTTTGCGGAGACTGTGCATGTAGTAATGGTCTCCTGGGAGGGGGCTGGAACACACATTCAGAATATATGCTGTAAGAATAATCCATAAATACTTTACAAGTTCCAATGCTCGAAATTCAATCGATTATTTGCAATGCAACTATCTCTTTAATGCAAACAATGACAAACACGCAAAACATGGTGGTAACTTACTGGTTGGGAAGAAGAAAACTGTCCAGGATCAATTTGGCTACGAAATGTAAGGGTGCATGAAAGAAATAGTAGAAGCCGTTAAATTGAAGTAAATGTTAGAAATGAAAGAACGTTTTCTGTGCAGGTACGTTATTCTCATAGTAAAGTTTTAAAAATCAAAACGAATGTGAGTGGAGAGAAAAAAAAGTTAATAGTAAGCACGCTACCAACCTCACGGCATCCAGAATCCCTCCAATGATTGATTTGGCCAAAAACATGGTTGAGAAGACGTGGATGCGAGTTTTCAAGTCTATTAACACATTCAGACAACCATTTAGAACAACGGTAGTCGCTTCGTTTACAAAATAATTTGTCGAAAATGCTTTCGATAATCAAAATTGTTCATTTCCTTAAACGCAGCATACCGTTTTAGAGTTTGTTAATGTACTCTGATGTTTAGAAGTAATCGATGGGATAATATTAATCGATTAGTTTACTACTAAAATGCAGTCACATCGCATTATGTTTAACTTCGACAAACTTTAGAAATATGTAGGACTACCGCCTCTTCGACGCGAAAACTTGCAAACAAATGCAAACAAACTTCATTTCCTGTAATGAGGCTCAACACGAATCAAAAGTAGCATTCTAAAATTGATCGGATCTTTGAACTCTGATGCAGAAAGTCTCACCTGATCAGATTCAGCGCTTCACCAAAATATTCACAAGCAAACAAATAGCCTATACTTTGAAGTTGTTTGAACTAGAAGCTACAAAAACCTGCTGTACAGGTTCGTTAGTGCTCTATGCCCTAAAAATTCACTGTTCCTTCGCTTGGTCATAAAACTGCATACATTTCAAAACGGGCTACTACAGCTTTCAGGTAGACTTGGAATAGTTGTTAGCTACATTAAATATTGAGTTTAAAATGTAAATCAGATCATTACCGAATTAACATGGCAGACTTGAGCATAAAGCTATGTTCTTACCAGGACTGTCACGGCGCGCCAGGCACCCTGTCGGGACACGCCCACCGCCCCCAACATTTGGTTTGCATTTTTGCCAGCTTGCCACTGCGCGCTTTTTGTTCGCGTCTTGTTCCTATGATGAAGGATAAAGACATTAAATGCAGACATTTGATGTGTTACACGCGAACACAAACCACCCGCGGTATCACGTCACACTATGTGTCTGGATGGGGGAGCAACTCGCGACGAAAGTTGCTCAGAGAAATAAAATCTGCTGTAACCGAGTCATTACTATCATCACGACA
The DNA here is from genome assembly GCF_041902795.1 of Electrophorus electricus. Lineage (NCBI taxonomy): Eukaryota > Metazoa > Chordata > Actinopteri > Gymnotiformes > Gymnotidae > Electrophorus > Electrophorus electricus. The sequence goes on from NC_137513.1 coordinate 6,169,137, forward strand.
GCAACAGTATTGTTTATATTTGTCTTCATCTTCATTCTAATACCAATACTTCGAGCAGTATCAGAGCCGGGGAAATGGATTCTGACTGTGGACATCGTAAATCTTATCTTTCTGACATTGCTAGCTAGCTTACTTAGTATGGTATTCTGTAACTCGGTGATACTGAATAGGGCTGTATGAAAATAATACCAACTAACAGTTTTCTTAGTTACATTTGATACTTTATTTTGTTTTACAGCAGTAGATATAGAACCAGTCCTATTTCTGAAAGACACTGTTTAATAAATCCCACATTACATTTACTTGACACTTTTATCCAAAGCAATTTTATAACTGAATACAACTTGCACAATTGAGGGTTAAGGGCCTTGCTCAGGGGCCCCAACAGTGACAACTTGCCAGTGGTGGGACATGAACTGGCAACTTTCTGATTACTACTCAAGCAACTTAACCACTGAGCTAAGAACCATATTGCATTGCTGAATGGATACCCTATATAAGGTCTCTTTTGTTAGAATTCCCTACAATATGACTCCCTTTTCCATAAACAGTTTATCCTTGAATCAGTAGTGCTACACCCTTATTCGGTCTCATGTCATGCTGTCCTGTGCTGTTTATTTTTTAGATATGTGCAAGGCTATGTCAAATGGTCTGGAATTGGTGATAGACGACTGTCTCATTTTAGACACCGCATATCATATTATGTCTGAACATGTTGCACATGCTCTATCATTTACTTATTTCCACTTACTCATCTGCTTTGCCATCTGTATATTCTCATGTGTGCATCTCAGCATATCTGACTCTGTGTCACTCATCCTGAGAAACATGCCCCAGGGCCCTGAGGAAGATCAAATGAGGTGAGGTAGACAGTGGGACCAGAGAGACAGAGTTAAGGAAAATAGGAAAATTAGCATATAGCATATCCAGTAATCTTGGGAAAAGTCACATGGCCCTGATAAAGTGTGTGGAATGTATGGAGGGAATAAAATCAAAAAGCATTACATAAATTGGTTACATGTCTTTGGTAGAAACATTTAGCTAATATTTAGGATGTCCAAGTGAGGCCTCAAGGACACCCTTCTTTTCAAAACTAGTCTGCCTGCTTTAGTTTTTTTGACTGATATTAATGATGATGGGCAGCAAGTGAAAAATCTATTCATCTAACAGACTGTGTATGCTGTCCTGCTTGATCATTTTTGGCCACTGCATGAATGTACTCGGGGGGGGGGGGGGGGGGGGGGGCGCAGTTATTTACACAACCTTCAGCTAATTATATAGCTTATATGTTTTATTTTCTTGTTCCTAAAGTATTGGTCCATAAGTTCTCACAGTGATACTTGCAGACACAGCCCCATGGCCTTGCCTCTCTGGTCTACCACCTGGTTCTCTTGTATGGGCTAGACACAGCGCTCCTTTTCCAGGTGTTCATTAACAAGGCCCTACAAGAATATTTGGTTAAATCCTTCATTTCTTTTATACCTCAACAATATCCTAGTCTACTCAGTAACTCTGGACCAACACATCTGCGACGGTTATCCACACTCTCTTGCGAAACAGTTTATATTGCAAGCTGGAGAAGTTGGAGTTCTATCTGTGTGAGGTTAGCTGGCTACCTCATCATCCTCACTAACGTAGGGATGCAGACTAGCAAGGTGCAGGTGGTGAACCAGTGGCCCCAGACGCACCTTCAACTGTTGCATACTGTCACACCTCAGTCGTTAGTCAGCCAAAGAACTACCAATCACACTTCACAATCACCTGTTTATTAGTAAGCACCTGCAGCTGTTCCTGATTTTACTTACTTCTGTTTAAGTCCAAGTGCTTTGCCATCAACCCTATAATGACATCTGCCGTGGCTGATATTGGGCTGATGTTTACAACATTGTTTATCTTGGTTTTGCTGCTGGTGCCTCTACTAGCAAATTTTGTTCTGTATTCTCTGTTTTTTGTCTCTTCAATAAAACCAGCTTTCTGTTACATTCACTCATGTCTAGCTATGTGCCTGCAACACAGTTTCTCACACAGACAATCTCGACATACTTCAGTCCTTTTAAGGGTCCAATGAGTATTTGGTTTATGTTGTGAAGGGAAATAAATTAGTATGATATATGATAAGGATGATGAAGAGCCTTTACTGGGTTTGTAACCAGATAAGTCTTTCAATTACGTAGGCTGTGATTCTTATACTCTATCCAATCCAACGAATGAAATATCCTTACATTAAAGTTACTTTTCTTCACTTTACACAGTGATTGTCTAGTCTTGCTATATCACTGTTTAGTTGCCTAATGCATGTTCCTAAAATGTGATGGCATTCCCACTTTATGAGCACTAAATACCTTTTTTTTTAATTCCTAAAAGATTCTTTAAAGAAACTGTATGAAAAAAAGGGTTTGACAGACAAGCGAGTTACCTGGACAAGAGAACTACAAAATGGCTTTTTAAATAACCATATTATTTATTAATTTATAGCAACAACCCACTTCCCCTTTCCCAACACAGTGTTTATCAGTTCATGTGTTCATTAGCCTAGAACACATAGTCATTTAAAATTTAAGATACATTTGATATCAGTGTACATCTATCACCTATTTATGAAGCATTTTATAATGTACTGTGATAAGTCCCTCAAATGGCAACAAAAAATGGCAACATGTATAGCTGCGAGTGTATGGCATTCCCCTGGGTATAACAACTCACTGTATAATTTATCAGACTATGTTGCACACGGGTTTAAAACCACAGCTGGAATATGAGGTTTTTCATGTTTACTGGACTGTGCTGTTCACCAGGCAATCCACTAATTTGTCAACTACAGCTGTAGCGGTGCTGAAACACTGTTACCATGAATAAACCACTCATATGCATAAACACTGTCAGACCAAAACATCTATTAACTTCATAGAATTAGTGAATCGCAGACACAATAAATGCCAAGCCGCTCACATATAAACAGTTCCACTTGCTTTAAAAATTAAATAGCATGATTTGATGTAATTAAAATCTTTGAGTATTTGCAGTTAAAACAAGAGGAAGTCACAATAGTTTTGACGTCAGGGTATCATCCGTGCGCCCATTATGCAATGTGCATTCTGATATGTTCCATAAGAAAAATTTTCCCATATTTTGGGTAATTTGCAATAAAGATGATGACATGTGCTGTCACATAACCAGCCTTGACCTACTACCATGACAACAGCCACATTAAATGCCAAGTTGCTAACGTATAATATTGATTTTATTTTCAAGACACTGTCTTCTTGAGAGCGTAGGGCTAAATGATATGTAAGCACAAAGGTTCCCCCTAGTGACAGGATGCTGCACGGTCTTTATCATCAAGTAGCAATACACTACCTAATCAACAATTAAAATGTGTGTTTCCAAATTAAAAGGCTTATTAAATTAGAGGGACATTTTCTTATGATAATTATAACACTCAATAACAATGAACAATAAAATGGCACAGAACTGAGATGATTTCCTCTTGACTTAGGAGTACATAGTCAACTGCAGCCACTGTAAACAGATAAGTAAAAGGTCAGACACTTGTGTACAGTTTCAATATATGGATTTAGGTTGCCAAGAGATTTTGTTGCTTGTGGTAATAGATTTTTCCAAGCCCAATTCAATGTAGTTCTCATACCTCTTTAATGTTGACTTTGATAGAACCAGTGTTGTCCTTGTCAAGTATTTTAAAAGCCTCTATGGATGCAAACAAATGTCTTTTAGTCAACTGTGTCTGGAAAAATAAAGATTAAATGGTCTTGTGTAAGTTGCTGTAAAACAGCCAACTCACGGCACATGGTATCCAGTCGCACCAGGCACCCAATATAGTTGTCAAAGTCCATGTTTCTGCTTTCATCGCTGTATTTGCGAGTGATCATCTTGAAGAGTTGGTCACTGAGAGGAAATCCTAGGTCAAAGTGAGAGGGGATACAGCACACGGAGAACTTGTGAGAGAGCTGAGGCAATATAAAGACAAATTAATATCACACAGAATGTTTGCTTGTGCCTAGTTGGACTTTGATTAATATATCCAACTGTGGTCAGTTTGTGCCTGCATAGCCGGTGTGAAGTGTAGAAGTGCTTCACCAGGACTGTCACACTAACCTGCTGCTCTGAATGCAGCTGGAAGTTCATCAACTCCAATCGTCCCAGAGTGGTCTGCATCATATTGTTTAAAGATTCCCTGAACCAAATAAAGTCAAATTGATTTGTATTAATGCAATTCTTTAACAATATATATGGTATATTGTATGTGAACTAAGCTGGAGAGATATATTCTGTAAAATTATATTTGGCATATCACGAATTCTTCATGTCAAACAATACGAAATCCGTTGAATCGGGAGCTTTCTCTTCTTACTGGTTACCTTTGATTATAATAGAAATGCAGCAAGATATGTGGCCTTGCTTCAAAAAGAAAAAACAAGCAAACAAACAGTAACCAGGCTTAACCAGTAAAAGATGTTTGGAGTTAATAAAACTGAAAATCTGCTCCTATAATATTTGGGGATTGTCTTAATATATAACTAAATAAAAGAGTTTTTAAAAATAAATATGAAAAGTTACTCCACAGGCTCAATCGTCAGGACGAGAACTGCTAAGATAATTTAGTGGCATACTACTGCTGGCAGTGTGGCAAACACTGCATTACATCTCTGCATTTAAACCACAAACCACCTCAAAAATGTATTGCATTTGACCCTAAATGATGCCTGCAGAAGTGATTATGGCTTAAATCGGAATATGGCAAAGAAATAAAAATGCACGTGTCTTCAAATGCACACTTGTGCTGTGTGGCCAATCGTGCGCTTTCGAAAAGCTTTCAAAAAGCTTTCAATACTGCGACAGCGATTATTCATTCAAACCATGAGACGCTTAGCCTTTTATAGGGGAAACAGTACAGTTAGGAGAAACTTGGGACTGACATAACATGAAGGAGCTAGCAGATTGGGCGTTGTCGAGTTGTTTTTTAGCAGAAAACGATGCATCGGTTTTCTTACTGATTTATTGTTTATGTAATGAAAATACCCCACCCTGCCCTGAGTGTATATAATATTTCAGGTGATTTTTTGAACTATACAAGGCTGTCAGCTAAATCCAGACCACCAGAAAATATTTTATCTAGTAATATATATATTCAGTTATAATTAATATCAATGACCATGTTTGGAGAACAATCAATTTAGGCTAAAATGAAATAACATTTCCATAGCTTTTTACCTGCCACCTCTTAATATTGTTCCACAGATGCTTGAACTCTTCAAAGCCTAATCTTCCAGAGGTGTCACTCTGATCGAGAGGCGTTAAGTAAAACAAAAGTAGGCACAATAACTCCAATCTTTGTTGAAAACAATGTCCAAGATATCCTTAAATTTCACCATATTCTCATCTTTTATAAAAGGATACATCCATTAGTGCCACCATGCTCCTGCAAGTCTCAAGTGAGAAACCATTAGTCTTTAGGTCATGATCTAAAAGTGGGAGAAAAAGATCATTATCAATCACCATAATAATAATAATAATAATAATAATAATAATAATAATAATAATAATAATGATAATAATAATAATAATAATAATAATAATGATAATAATAATAATAATAATAATAATAATAATAATAATAATAATACAATTACATAAGTATAACTGTGGCAAAGGCAAATATGATTTTGGAATTAATTGTTCATGTCCTCCCTAACTACACCTACTACAGTTTCTCAAAATTCTGAGCATGCCTGCTTCTAATTATGCAATCACTACAATATACAAATGCCATAGCCCACACAACAGTCATTCATGAAGTCTTGACTGAGAGTATATTCGTATACAAATAATGAATTTGCTAAACGTGCTCAAGCACTGAGCCCTTTTAATATTTCTCATGCTTATTGTTGAACGTTTCCTTGAGAGTCTTTCAGCTGTTGCATGTGGAGTCAGTTCCACTGTTCTATGTTACTAAATGAGAGAATGCTTCTCTTTCATGAGTGTACCATTTTGCAGGAATATAAGTTCTGATAATAGGTAATTTTCAGGCTTAAACAGAAGGTAGGCATGCTCACATTTGGATATAATCTTGTTGAGAATGTTCATCAGCTCATTAGGACTCACTTCCATGTCCTGTACCAGAAACACATATGAGGCAAACAATATCAACACACACAAAGATAGGCCGTTTTGTGGTTGGCCTACAGTTTAAACTTTTGATTACACGATTTTATAGAATTTCCACAATAGATGTATGCAATTTAAAGTGATTGCTTGAATTAAAATAGGAGACATGAACAAAGTTTTAAAAACAACAAAAATGTGCTTTCCTTAAATTCATGACAAATCTCAGGCACTCCACAACTATGACACATCCCATCTAGATGGGTTTGAACCATCTAGATGCTTCTCATCACAGTGGTATTTGTCCAAGAGGAGGAACCAGACAGGTTACCTAACTGAAGGATCAGTAAAGCTTTATATGCTCAAACCACACCCTTAGTTTCTGTGTGAAGTTCAGGAATGAGTCCACAGATGGGAGGTCATATGAACAATTGGTCAAAATCCATAAAGGCATTAAACAACTGTGCTGGAATACACAAATGCTTGCAGTTGAAAAGCCTGCAGAATATTAATCTTTCTGGCATTAAAAAATATATTTTTTTTTAGTCTTATTCTCCTCAATTTAATTAAAGAAACTAAGAACCTTCAAGTGCCAAGTTTGAATAGACTTAGAGGTTTTTGTATGTGTAACTGGAAGGGGCACAAATGTCCTTTTTTGATCCAACAGCGATACTAACTTTTCATGTCTCTACATGCATGAAAATGAATGGAGAGATTAGTTCCTGTAGGTATTTACCGTAGCCCCTCTGCTTCTTGCTGCATTCAAAGTGATGAGGCAAAAATAATTATTTAAATGCAATTAATTTATTAACGATGTACATGACAAGGCTTAAAAGTATGCAGTAACTGTGAGAAGATCCATTAGATCGAGACTTAGATCTTACATCTCCAGCGAGCTGTTGGAAAACCTTGCGAAATTGCCTCTCCTCATCACTTTCATTTTGCGGAGACTGTGCATGTAGTAATGGTCTCCTGGGAGGGGGCTGGAACACACATTCAGAATATATGCTGTAAGAATAGTCCATAAATACTTTACAAGTTCCAATGCTCGAAATTCAATCGATTATTTGCAATGCAACTATCTCTTTAATGCAAACAATGAAAAACACGCAAAACATGGTGGTAACTTACTGGCTGGGAAGGAGAAAACTGTCCAGGATCAGTATGGCTACGAAATGTAAGGGTGCATGAAAGAAATAGTAGAAGCCGTTAAACTGAAGTAAATGTTAGAAATGAAAGAACGTTTTCTGTGCAGGTACGTTATTCTCATAGTAAAGTTTTAAAAATTAAAACGAATGTGAGTGGAGAGAAAAAAAGTTAATAGTAAGCACGCTACCAACCTCACGGCATCCAGAATCCCTCCAATGATTGATTTGGCCAAAAACATGATTCAGAAGACGTGGATGCGAGTTTTCAAGTCTATTAACACATTCAGACAACCATTTAGAACACCGGTAGACGTTTCTCTTACAAAATAATTTGTCAGAAAATATTTATAATATTTATAATATTGATATTTATAATTATGTTTATAATATTAATCGATTAGTTTACTACTAAAATGCAGTCACATCGCATTATGTTTAACTTCGACAAACTTTAGAAATATGTAGGACTACCGCCTCTCAGACGCGAAAACTTGCAAACAAATGCAAACAAACTTAATTTCCTGTAATGAGGCTCAACACGAATCAAAAGTAGCATTCTAAAATTGATCGGATCTTTGAACTCTGATGCAGAAAGTCTCACCTGATCAGATTCAACGCTTCACCAAAATATTCACAAGCAAACAAACAGCCTATACTTTGAAGTTGTTTGAACTCGAAGCTACAAAAACCTGCTTTACAGGTCCGTGGAACCCTGCTGTACAGGTTTAATAGTGTTCTATGCCATAAACATTTCACAACAGGCTACTGCAGCTTTCAGGTAGACTTGTAATAGTTGTTAGCTACATTAAATATTGAGTTTAAAATGTAAATCAGATCATTACCAAATTAACATCAGATCATTACCGAATTAAGCTGGTAGCCCTTGTGCCACCATGTCTAATTTTGCCAAGAAGTAAGCTACTGGTCTTTGATGTGTTCCATGTTTCTGGCATACAACCGACATCATATAACTACCTTTTTCATCTATTGTTGGGATCAGGTAAACCTAGGACAGGCAGGCGTTGTAGTGCTTGTTTCAATCCTACAAACACCTTTTCCGGCTCTGGGGTCCAGGCCAACTGCACTGCATTCCTGGCTTTGGTGGGAGTGATGGCCCATAGTGGTCCCTCCAGTTCTGCATAGGACGGAATAAACATGGGACAGTAGGAACACATGCCTAAAAAATATAACACTTGTTTCTTTGTGGTCAGTTTAGGTAGCGAAATTATAGCTTGTGCTCGATTTTGAGTCAACCTGTGTGTATTCCCCTTAATGATATGCCCCAGGAATGTTACTTCCTCCTTACAGTTCTATAGTTTTGCTCTACTAGCCTTATGCCCTTCTGCAGCTAAATGTTTCAACAGGCGTAAGGTGGCTCAGGTCCACAACGGTGAACCGTTGACTGTCATGTGGTATTTGTGATAATATGGTGTGTGGATTTTGCACTTCAGGCACCCTTGCTTGTACAGCTGCATTTACTGCTTGTAAGTCTTGTACAAATCTCCACTCATCACACCCTGGTTTATTCACATGAAATATGGGGGTACAGACAGGCGAGATGGGCATGGTATTATTACACCGGCGTCTCGAAGGGATTGGAATACTGGCCTAATACCTTCTATAGCCTCCTTTTTCAACGGGTATTGGGGTTGTTTTGGTCTGTATGCACCCTTTGGCGTAATCTGCACTGGCTCAAAACTTTTGATTAATCCCATATCATTTTTCCCTTTAGCCCATAAGATATCTGGTACCTCGCTCAAATAATTATCATGCTTGGATTCCGATGCTACAAAGTTAGTCAAGGGTACACTCTGATGAGGTGAGGTAAGCTCTACAGTTCTGTTAGCAGTAATTACATATGGCAGAGTCATTCGGAATGCATCTACTCCTGCATTATAGTGAATAGTGGGTTGTTCAGTGGGTTCCCATCTGTGGATATGACTCATTCGTTTCATCCACGGTCCCACCTCCCGCCATTGTCTAAAAGGATTATTTCTTCCTAGTGAGACATGGGGGATGGAGTACTCAACATCATACCACCGTTCCTGTTCATCGGACAGTTCAGCTTGTGCAGCTACAAAATCATCATCCCAATACAAATAGTTAGTTCTAAAGGTCTCTAGGTTTTCATGACGGAAAAAAGCTTCTGTGTATTGCTTATCTGGACCATCGGAAACATATGCAGTCACATGCAAACATTCAGCATTCATACAGTTAAATCTTACCCTTAGTTGCCCTTCTGGCAGTTTTGATCATGTGTTCAGTTATTTTCCCTGACCCACCTTGCAACCCCCACTCGTAGATATATCCCGGCTCCCCTTCTCCCAGCTACACCATCTGTGCACTGGCTTCACCTTCCGCGAAGGTAACACTTCTTCCAGATCGTTTCATGCGGCTTGGGCATTTGGGTCTGGACAGTCTCTGAAAAAATGTCCTTCTTTTCCACAGTTGTAACATCGATTTCTCCATGACATGTCTCTTCCACCTGGAGCATCTTGCTCCCTTCCTCGTCCTCTCCCCCTGGGAGCCACTTGTTGCATCATGGGGAGCATGGTTTGATCCATGTTGTCTGCTCTGTGCTTTGAATTTGAGCTTCATGATTTCTGGCATATTCTTCAGCCATTCTTCAGTCTGCTGAGTCTGAACGAGGTGTCAGCATCCATTTCCTGGTTAACCGCTCTGAGGGTGATGCCTTTATTCTATGGCATGGGCTTCATCTAAGAGACCAGTGTGTGGCCCTGCTTGAGGCAGTCCATAGGCGGGTGGATGTTCTGCTGCCACTGGATCAGGCACCACGGCTGCTGGTTTCCGTTGCAGTGGAGCAGAGTCGAGATCGGGATCAGCTCTGGAGGACACACACTGAGAAGTGGAGTTAGGTTCATCCCCCTCCCAGTCCCCTTAGTTTGTTTGTTTGTTTTTTCCCTGTTATCTACATTTTAAGACTTGCTATCATATTCCCATGGTGTCTATCCCATACCTTATGCTGATCAGAATCCCCTGGTCGGTTTTCCATATGTCTAAGTATATTATTAAGCAGTTTCACACTCAAGCTCCCATTCCCAGGGGAACCCATAACAATCTACCTATATGGGCAACCACTTTAAGGCACTCTCCCCATAATCCCTTCGCATGTCATTATGTAAGGGCTGGTTCCACTCGGACGGGTCATATTGCATTAATTTAGTATTTTGGGATCCCATTTTATTACTCTCTCAATGCATGCACTGCTGTAATTTAGTCCCGTTAACGTATCTTATGCTCCGTTCGCTCGTGGACTGATTCTCCTCCCAGGTCCGGACATATTATGTCTTCTAGATGTCCCTAATCTCACGTTTGAGCAATAGGTGCCTCACTCTCAGCAGGCTACTGTTTCACTTTGCACTGTCGTAACAAAGCTATTTCAAGTACATCTGAAATATTCTTATGCTAGAGGAGAACTCCCAAACGGCCACACAGAGGGAATATAAATGTCTGTGTACTTACACAATCACTGCTCTCTCCCACTCACGACTCTTTCTTGAAAATGAGGCAGGCACCGCAAGATGAGGGAAAACACCTTCACTCTGGCGGTATTGTTCCCCGACTAGGTGTTCCCTCCCAGCTCAGCCTTGCCAAGGAGCGTCTTCAGTGAAGTGTTGATATTCCCTCCTCAGCGGTGGAGCTGCTCATCCTTCCGACTATGCCAAATTGTGGTGGAAAAAGGAGAGCACATGAAACACAGACAGCCTTATGCATTGAGTAGTAAAAAGTTTATTGAGTTCTGTCCCCTGTATAACAGAGAAAGAGAACTGACCTGCAGTACAAGTCCCCCTCCTTATACACAGAGAAGAAAAGAAAGAAAAAAGAAAAAACAGCTCCTACAAGGTATCTGAACTTTATGTTTTGGTTAGCCTGAGCGCAGGTGGCGTCTTCTATCTCTACGGTTAGGACAGTCTTCTTCTATCTCTATGGGTAGAACAGCATGTGAGCCGCTGATGTCCTTGCCTCTAGCCTATCTACGGACTGTTATGCTGTGACTACAGAAGCACAAAGCAAAGTAAAGCGAAGCAAAGTAAATTTCCACAACATTCATCAGCTCATTAGGACTCACTCATGTCCTGTACCAGAATGAAACACATATTAGGCAAATAATATCAAGACACACAAAGATAAGCTGTTTTGTGGATGGCCTACAGCCTAAACTATTGGTTACACCATTTTATAGAATTTCCATGACAGAGGCATGCAATTTAAAGTGATTGCTTGAATTAATATAGGAGACATTAACACATTTTTAAAAACACCAGAATGGGCTTTCCTTAACAACAAAGCTGCAAGTTTTCATCATCTAGATGCTTTTTTATCACAATGGTAGGAATTTGTCAAAGAGGAGGAACCAGACAGGTTACTTAACTGAAAGATCAGTAAAGCTTTACAAGTCCAAACTACACCCTTTGTTTCTGTGTGAAGATCAGGAATGAGCCCATATATGGGAGCTCATATGAACAACTGATCAGAATCCATGCAGTTAAACAACCATACAGGGAATACACACACACACACACACACACACACACACACACACACACACACACATATATACATACACACATATATATTGATATACATATCAATGCTTCAAAGTAGGCAGGAAGTGTGAGAAGATCCATTAGATCGACACTTACATCTCCAGCCATCTGTTGGAAAATCTTACGAAATTGCTTGTCCTCTTCACTTTCATTTTGCGGAGTCTGTGCATGTAGTAATGGTCTCCTGGGAGGAGGCTGGAACACACATTCAGAATATATGCGGTAAAAACAATGCATAAATACTTCACAAATCCTAATCCTCTAAATTTAGCCATTTCCATGTGTTTCCATGCAATGCACCTATCCCTTTAATACATACAATGGCAAACAGGCAAAGCAAAAACACTGTGGTAACTTACTGGTTGGCAAGGAGAAAACTATGAAATGTATGGGTGCATGAAAGAAACAAGAGCAGCCGTTAAGTTGAAGTAAATATTAGAGAGCTTTTACTGTGCCTGGTGCGTTGTTGTTACCATTGTATCCATAGTAGCTACAGTAAAGGCTGAAAAATAAAAATAGATGTAAGTTGAGAGAAAAAAATGTTTAATATCAAGCATGTTACCAACCTTACGGTATCTACAATCCCTCCAATGATTGATTTGACCATTTCGATCTACAGTGGTTTAAGGCTTGCGTCAGTAAGATACTGCCTCCAGGTCACCCAGGGGTCACAGTTCGTAAACTTACCAGGCTTGGTAACGCTCTGCCAAAGGCTCAGGAGTCCAAACTGAGACTGCTCAGAATAGTTCTCTCGGGTCCTGATGAACACAAATCACTTCTATGATTTGTCTTCAAGCTGAAGGGTTCTGACGTCAGTCTGCAAGAGCAGTTACCTCTCGCTGACAGATTAAAATATGCAGAGGCACTCAAGGATCTGATGGCACATCGTGCCGCGGGTGAACAAGGCCTTACCCTTGTGGGTTTTCGGGTGGTGTGCCGACAGTTCACTACCACCCTGTCACAGCCGATATTGGTGGCACACGACCCAAGTATTGTGGTAGATGCCTACTTAAAGTAATTCTCACAAATGTATGTAGCATAGGCAATAAGATGCATGAACTAGGTCAACATTTAGATGACTTCAAACCAGATGTCATTGCAGTGACCAAAACGTGGCTCACATCCCATATTCGCGATAGTGAGGTGAACTTACCTAACTATTCTTTGTTCAGAGCTGACAGACCAGTCCCATGTCATGGAGGAGGAGTTGCCATCTACGTTAAACCTGACATTCATGTGGTTAGGGTCGTTATGTATGCGTGTGCTAACGATACAGTTCAAGCAGTGGCCTTGACTACTATTGTTTAACCCAATAGTATCAGCATCATGGTCTTATACAGACGTCCAGATAGCCTGGACACTGCGGTCTTCGATTTTTTGAGGTCACACACATCGAATAGGTGTTTGATTCTAGTGGACTTTAATTCTCCTTAACTTCCCCAGGGTCTAGTACCTTTGCGAATAGGCTCCTCGAGTTCGCACTCGAAAGTCTATTGAGGTAGTTTGTTGACAAACCAACTAGGTTTATGAGTGAGCAATCGCCATCGATTTTAGATCTGGTGTTTGCTAAATCAGTAGACTTTATCAGTGATATGTCCTATGGGCAACCGCTAAGATCCAGCGACCATGCGGTGTTGCTTTTTAGATGCAACCTGATGAGACTAAGAACTGATGGTCAGACACAGTAACCAAATATATAGAAGGCTGATTTCCTGGCCATGAGGGATAAGGCTAGAGAGGCACCCTGCCCCATCACCGATTGTGACACTGCAGACACTGCATGGGACAAATCTGTACAGTTCCGGAGTGATGTATCTTCACTTTACATACCGCTACGGTCTGCTAAGGAAGCAACTGCCAAGCCACCATGGATCAGTACATCAAAGCATGAGGGGGCAGAGTGGTCTCTATTCCGGTTCTCTTGGGTGATGATGACACCCCAGTGACTACCAACTTGGAAAAGGCGTGTGTGCTGTGGAAACAATATCACACTACTTTCGCATCGGAATCGCCACTGCCAGTAGATATTGTGACTGCCTTCATGCCAGCAGATCACACACTTTGTAGTGTGGTTTTCAGATGGTAGGGTGCTCAAGGCCCTACAGGAATTGAATCCATCGAAAGCATGAGGGCAAGGCGGATTCCATCCTAAAGGAACTGGCATCTTAATTGTGCATTCCTCTGGTGGCAGTGTATCGGAAATCATTTGATTCTGCTGCCTTACCTAAGGTCTGACGGGAAGTTGTGATCTACCCAGTTTTCAAAAAAGCTCAGAGAAGCTGATCGATGAACTATAGGCTGGTTAGCTTGACCAGCATTATTGTCAAGCTAATGGAGAGGATCGTTCGTGAGCAGCTGGAGGATTACCTAACTAGGCACCATCTACTGAATGCTATTCAGCATGGTTTTCAGAAGGGATATTCCTGCCTGATGAACTTGCTGTCTGCCAAGGAGATGTGGGCCGACATGGTCGAACAGGGCCATGCCATGGATATAGTCTTTATAGACTTCTGCAAGGCGTTTGATAAGGTTCCACATCAAAGACTTTGTTTCAAATTGAGAACCTTTGGTATATGTGGCAGGTTGTTAGACTGGATCTCAGCCTTCCTCAACGGTAGAGAACAGTGTGTTCGTGTTGGCACCAGTATGTCACCCAGGACTGCTGTTATTAGTGGCGTCCCTCAAGGGTCTGTACTTGGGCCAATACTGTTTTCCTTGTATGTGAATGATATCCCAGAGGTCCTGGACCTGTCATCCCTGTTGTTTGCAGATAACCTTAAACTATGGGATCCTGTGGACAGGCCTGGGGGGGCAGATAACTTACAGAGTGCCCTAGATCGGCTCTGGGGTTGGTTGGAGGTATAGGAGTTACCGATCAACCGTGAGAAGTGCTCTGTACTGTGTGTCAGTCCCAAACTGCCTGCAACAAGCTATCAGCTTGGAACAGTTAATATCCCCTCCATCAGCCAGATCAAAGATCCAGGCTTCACCCCTTCTGGTGATTTCAAGGCTAGTGATCAATGGCAGGATTCAGCCACCAAGGGTTTCTGTGTTCTGTGGATGGTTTGTAGGGCCTTCGGTCAAATCACTGGTGATGTATTTGTGAGGATATTCTTGGCGTTTGTCAGGACACACCTGGAGTATTGCGTTCAGGTGAATCCACCTTGTCTCGTGAGAGACAAAATGGCCCTGGAGCACCTTTTACGGGTTGGCTCAAAGATGGTATGCGGCATGTGAGGTAAGGACTACGGCACTAGGCTTGACACCCTAGGAATATTCTCCTTGCACTATAGGCGGCTTCGAGGTGACCTCATACTCACCTTTCGTATACTCATGCATAGGTTTGGACCTGACCTAACTTTGGCTATTTACACCAGCTCCCCTACCAGCCCTTTGGGGACATTCTATGAAATTAACTAAGCCCAGGTTGGACCACATCAGACCTGAGGCTCGGTTCTCTAGGCAGATTATAGATGCGTGGAGCTCCCTCCCTGAGGACGTCATCATGGCATCCACAACTGCAGCTTTCAAGCAACGATTAGATGTCCTTTCCCTGCATCTACGCATGTTCCCGCATGCGTAGTCCCTCTCTTCCCCCTTTCCATCTCGAGCACCCAAATTTTTTTAATGCCTTCTTCTTGTTTAATTTTTCTTCTGGCTTTGCCTTCATCTCCCTAATGACCTGCCTTTCCCCTGCTCACTTAACGATTTTTCTTTATTATGTCACGTGAGGGGTGCCAGTGGGGACAGTTGTCACTGGTCGTGTGGGCCTTACTGGTTGGGTTGTGGTTGACTTGTGCATACTACCTTGGCTCCTAGGTCCCGGATAGTGGCACTCTGTTGGTCCCAATGACGCGCAACTGGAGGAACAATCACGGGATTTCCTTCCTAATGTTCCGGTCCCTATCGGAATCTGAAATTGTGAAGAGGTGGGCGCGAGTTTTCAATTCTGTTAAAACATTCAAATACATTTTTTAAACCCCAGTAGTCACTTTTCTTCTAAAAAAAAAAAAATTAATTAGAACAAAATGCTGTCGATAGTCAATTTTTTTTCCTTCAATTTCCTTAAACACACCATGCCGTTTTAGAACTTACACTGACGCTTAGAACTAATCAGACCCCAAGTAGTATGCTTAGAAGTAATCACCTGGATAATCTAATTTGATTAGTTTACCACTATGTAGTTACAATATCGCGTCGCATAATGTTTAAATTTAGACATACGCCTCTTACATTTACATTTACTGCATTTAGCAGACACTCTTATCCAGAGCGACTTACAAAAGTTTGTCATTTACTCATAGAATACATCCTAGTCAGTACAGTAGATTGGGTTACAGCCTCTTCGACGCGAAAACTTGTAAACAAATGCAAACGAACGTCCTTTCCTGTAATGCGGCTCAACACAAATCAAAAGTAGAATTAAAAATTGATGGGGTATTTGAATGTAGGTATAGAAAGATTCATCAGAACAGATTCAGTATTTCACCGAGAAAGTCATTGGTGACAAGTATCCTCTAGGATGAAGTTGGTTTGAGTAATAGCTACAAAAGCCTGCTGTACAGGTTCGTTAGTGCTCTCCTCCCAAAAAATCCAGTTAACTTCTTGTACACATTGTACACATTTCACAGTACAGTACTTTCAAATAGACTTGGAATGGCTGTTAGCTACACTAAATATTAAGTTTAAAATAAAAATACTATCAATAACGAACCAACATGATAGTCTTGACTGAAGCTATGCTGTTAAGTAATGCAGTGAATAAAAAGCTAATAAAAATTTTAAAAAGTACAATTAAACCAAAATTCTTTCACGTGAAGTTAACATACTCATCAGAGCTCTCCCACCACAAACGACATTCTCTACTTTGACAAAGACACGATTGCCTGAACCACTAGTCTACCGTGAATTTGAAATTAATAAGCCACATAAAGCTCCAATGATAAGTAACAAATATCCTATTGGACATCCTAGCGAAAATGTTGGCACTTTTGCTAAAATGTATGCGCATACTGATTCCAATAGATGAGCCAATTGGTAGCTCTTTGGTACGCTGCAGGTGCGGGCTGTAGACGGTATATGCGCTTTGACAGTGTGGTCTACTGAAGGCATATGGGTGCAGGTTGACAGTGAGTGTGGTCTATTGACAGTATATGGTTGCAGGTTGACAGTGAGTGTGGTCTATTGACAGTATATGGGTGCAGGTTGACAGTGAGTGTGGTCTATTGACGGTATATGGGTGCAGGTTGACAGTGAGTGTGGTCTATTGATGGTATATGGTTGCAGGTTGACAGTGAGTGTGGTCTATTGACGGTATATGGTTGCAGGTTGACAGTGAGTGTGGTCTATTGACGGTATATGGGTGCAGGTTGACAGTGAGTGTGGTCTATTGACGGTATATGGGTGCAGGTTGACAGTGAGTGTGGTCTATTGACGGTATATGGGTGCAGGTTGACAGTGAGTGTGGTCTATTGACGGTATATGGCTGCAGGTTGACAGTAAGTGTGGTCTATTGAAGGTATATGGGTGCAGGTTGACAGTGAGTGTGGTCTCTTGACGGTATATGGTTGCAGGTTGACAGTGAGTGTGGTCTATTGATGGTATATTGTTGCAGGTTGACAGTGAGTGTGGTCTCTTGACGGTATATGGGTGTAGGTTGACAGTGAGTGTGGTCTCTTGACGGTATATGGGTGCAGGTTGACAGTGAGTGTGGTCTCTTGACGGTATATGGTTGCAGGTTGACAGTGAGTGTGGTCTATTGACGGTATATGGTTGCAGGTTGACAGTATATGGGTGCAGGTTGACAGTGATTGTGATCTATTGACGGTATATGGGTGCAGGTTGACAGTGAGTGTGGTCTATTGATGGTATATGGTTGCAGGTTGACAGTGAGTGTGGTCTATTGACAGTATATGGGTGCAGGTTGACAGTGAGTGTGGTCTATTGACGGTATATGGGTGCAGGTTGACAGTGAGTGTGGTCTATTGACGGTATATGGGTGCAGGTTGACAGTGAGTGTGGTCTATTGACGGTATATGGCTGCAGGTTGACAGTAAGTGTGGTCTATTGAAGGTATATGGGTGCAGGTTGACAGTGAGTGTGGTCTCTTGACAGTATATGGTTGCAGGTTGACAGTGAGTGTGGTCTATTGACGGTATATGGTTGCAGGTTGACAGTGAGTGTGGTCTCTTGACGGTATATGGGTGTAGGTTGACAGTGAGTGTGGTCTCTTGACGGTATATGGTTGCAGGTTGACAGTATATGGGTGCAGGTTGACAGTGAGTGTGGTCTATTGACGGTATATGGTTGCAGGTTGACAGTGAGTGTGGTCTATTGACGGTATATGGTTGCAGGTTGACAGTATATGGGTGCAGGTTGACAGTGAGTGTGGTCTATTGACGGTATATGGTTGCAGGTTGACAGTATATGAGTGCAGGTTGACAGTGAGTGTGGTCTATTGACGGTATATGGTTGCAGGTTGACAGTATATGGGTGCAGGTTGACAGTGAGTGTGGTCTATTGACGGTATATGGTTGCAGGTTGACAGTATATGAGTGCAGGTTGACAGTGAGTGTGGTCTATTGACGGTATATGGTTGCAGGTTGACAGTATATGGGTGCAGGTTGACAGTGAGTGTGGTCTATTAACGGTATATGGTTGCAGGTTGACAGTGAGTGTGGTCTATTGACGGTATATGGTTGCAGGTTGACAGTGAGTGTGGCCTATTGACGGTATATGGTTGCAGGTTGACAGTGAGTGTGGTCTCTCGCATGAACATCACGCAGAGGCCTTAGGTGTCTTACAAGCGAACACAAACCTGCCCGCCCCCTTTTATTACGTCAGACTATGTCTCTCTGGATGGAAAAGTAACGCGCGACGAAAGTTGTCAGTGCTCAGAGAAATGGCATCTGCTGTGACCGAGTCATTACTGTCACCACAACAGCAAACAGCGTTGTTTATATTTGTCTTCATCTTCATTCGAATCCCCACGCTCAGAGCAGTATCAGAGCCGGGGAAATGGATTCTGAATGTGGACAGCGTAAGTCTTGTCTTCCTGACATTGCTAACCTAGCTAGCTTGCTTATCCATCATGTTCCCGCAAGCGTTTTATTTTAAAATAATCGTGTTCTGTTAATTCGGTGATACTGGACAGGGCTTTATGAAAATAATACCAACTAACAATTTTTTAGGAGTCTGTAAGCTTAGGTAGTTGGCTTTATAGCTAGCATTTGGTCCTGTGACTACTAACAACAGGGAAGTTTAGGAAGCCGGCTACTAAGTTAGCTAGCTAGCTAGCGGTGGGATTAGCCAGATAGCTTGCTAGTTGATGTTGCTATGTAGATAACGCTAGCTATTTTAAACGAAAGTGTTATATCGTTTGATATGAAATACAGCTAGCTAATATTGCTCCCGCTGGAATAAAGTTATTATTAGCTAGCTAGGTTAATATTCTATTAATGTGATAGACAGATTTTTGGAAAGCGTTCTCTTTACTAGGATAAGGTGTAGGTGGTTGCTCCAGGTAGCCTTGGCACAGTGTTTCTTCCTGGTATTTTATCCTCAGATAATATTAGAGATATTAGGTATCTAACACTCTCCCTTAGTACCTATTTCAACAGCTATCCTAGATAGGTTAACTAACTAGCTAGAAAAAAATTAATTTGCTGACAGATGATGCTTGTAAACTGAATTTGCTGACAGATCTTTACGGGGCAAATCAGCTATTCCGATGACCCATACAAGTTACCACCTTTCTGTTTTACACTTTTATTATTGTTTTACAGGAAATAATAAAGAAGCAGTCCTATTTTTATTTCTCAAAGACATTATTTAATAACTCCCATGTTGAACTCAGATGTAAGTATACGTTTAAGTTGGTCTCTCCTAGTCTGCATTTTTTCCACTGAGAACTCTCAGCATAGAACCATATCGCATTGCTGAGTGGATACCCTGTACAAGGTCTCTTGTTGTGGAGCCAGTGTTTAATTGTTCTCATTTGATCTTTAGGGCTCAGTGAAGAATGCAGCACTCCTGTAAAGCTGAATATATCATGGTATCTACGCAGCTCCCGGTGCTATGATGAGGTGTTTGACTTAGATGTGAGTAACTTATTCAGATATTACAGACTTATCCATTGTTCAATTATCAACACTTTTTTTTCAGTCAGAATCTGTTACTCTCATTTGTGTTTTGACAGGTTCAAAAGGCAAAAGATTACTTTAATACCAAAGTTGGGCTCCAGAATGGTGATAGTGGTTTCTATATCAGCCACACATATAGTCCGATTGAGTGCTACCAGCACATGACCAGGAATGAGGTATGTGGAGCTTTTATACTTTTCAGATAAAAAGGTGAGTTTAAGCTTTGATTAATGCCCTCTGAAAACTTGTACTAATGTGTAGCACATTTTTGAGTCTGTTGTCAAATTGTTGTTAAATTAAGCGATTTCCTGAAAGATTAGCTCTTTTAATGTAACTAAAGTTTCATCATAATAAGAGAGATAAATGTGGTTGGTTTTCTGGTATGGAGCCTGCATCCTAGCTGACCTGGCATTTAGCATTTGACTTTACTTTCTTGTTTACTTCGTATAGTTGGCAGTGTCCATACTTGATAAGCCAATAAGTGTGATATCTATTGCCCAGCCGGTAAGTTGAGCCACAGTAAGATGTACTATATGAGCAATATAATGACCTTACTTGAATAAATAGCTACTGAGTGATCTAACTTTGTTTTAGACATCATCTGAGACTCTAGTGAGGAGTCAGAGAGATGCAGAGGTAAATGGAAAAACAACACATCACATAAAATACTACAACCCATTTTTAAAGAACATTGTTGAGAAAGTCTTTTAACTTCTGTTATTCAGTGAAATATGGAGAGCTAGCAGCTGGTGTCACTTATCCAGTAATCTTGGGAAAGTTCACACAGCACTGATAACGTGTGTGGAATGTATGGAGGGAATAAAATCAAAAAGCATTACATAAACTGGTAATACGTCTTTGGTAGAGAGACATTTAGCTCATATTTAGGATGTCTAAGTGAGGCCCCAAGACACACACTTCTTCTCAAAACTAGTCTGCTTGCTTGAATTTGTTTTACCGATCTTACTGATGATGGGCAGTAGGTGAAAAATCTCATCTAACGGACTGTGCCACTGCATGAACTAAGGGGGCTATATAAGATATATAACTGACTGAATGTTATAACATGTTTTATTTTCTTGATCCTAAAATGTTGGTCCATAAGCTCTTTTAATGATGTTTGCAGATTCCAGTTCCTACTGCCAAAGAGTCAAGCAAAGATGTGAAAAGCAAAGACAAAACATTAACTGTTGTAAAGGATCAGGTGAGTTAGGTTTGTCCATGGCCCTCCTTTTGCCAGTTTTTCAGTAGTGTCTTTTCTTCTGCTAAACCATCTTAACTATTGTCATGCCAGACCTCTATACATGACAGAGTGGCACAGGCATGGGAGGACAGCCCTTATATGTTTATCATCCATTTTGCTGAGATTAACCCGGCCAAAGACACAAAATGGAGCATCAAGTGTAAGATTCTAAAAACGCCAAACATGACATGAAAGTTTTAGAGATGTATGTCAGATTGCATTCATAGTAGATCTAATTCATGGTTAAATGTCCACAGTGGAGGTCAGCATGAAGGGGTCTTACCAGTATATTTCAGCCTCTGAGTGGCCTTTGATGATCGTAAGTACAGAAGACCTTCCATCTCTCTTGCCTGTTTGCACCTTAGGCTTTAAGAATTATCCATGTGTTGTGTACTCTTAGCACATCTGGCTAAAAGATAGGGGACACTGTTTTATAAGATGCCCTGAAATGTAGTTTCTTCTATTTGACTAAAATAAACAGCCAGTTTATTTTATGGGACTCTTCCCTCAGTTCTACATGGTGATGTGCATCATTTACGTGTTGCTTGGTGTACTGTGGCTGTTGCTTTCGGCCTGCTACTGGAGAGACCTGCTACGGATCCAGTTCTGGATCGGAGGGGTTATTTTTCTGGGCATGCTAGAGAAGGCTGTCTACTATGCAGAGTTTCAGAGCATCCGCTATGATGGCCTTTCAGGTAACTGGCTGAAGACTTCACTGACTGATTAATGGACTGTCAACCATTTTTATGGCAGTCTTTCTTGAGCTCAACTTCTTATGCGATAGTTTTAGCTATGAACCCTCAAGGCATATATAATCATTTCAGTCTGTTACTTTGGAAATTGATACACTAAAGTCTGACTTAAATTGGCCTTTTAACCAAATATGTCCTGTGTATTTACCGTAAATTCATCTTATCTTTCATTTCCCATATTTTTGCCATAAATCTAGATCATACAGATGTGCCGTGTCAGATTAAATGAATGCATGTAAATTCACTGGATTGTCCTAAATGTTGTACAACACAATTCTGTTCAGTTGTAGGTGTTCATAAATTGTGAAATGGCATATTTGACACATCAGATGAATGGCTGAAGTGTGTGGCAACTACTATAATTAAAGCCTTAGTCAGTTCATGTCTGATCAGATTTTGGGGCATGTTCATACTGAGATTCCCTACATAGTAGTGCTATTTCTTTCACTCACCACCTTTTAATTTAGTTTCTATGCATTTGTCAGACACCTATCCAGAGTGACATAATTTTCAGTCATGTTACAGAGGTAGGCTAGTGCTGTGTTTAGAGTCTTGCCCAAGAATTATTTTAATGTAGCATAGAGCACTTACCTAGACAGGTATTGAACACCAGTCCCGCAAAGGAGAGGCAGCACTTTAACTCACTACACTATACCAACCAGTGTTTGTAGCTAAAGGATAACTTCAGATTTTTTCTCCCCTTGCTGGTGATTCTGATAGTGTTTATTTGTCTTTGCAGTCCAAGGAGCAGTGGTGTTTGCTGAGGTGCTGTCTGCTGTGAAGAGAACTCTGGCTCGAGTGCTTGTCATTATAGCCAGCCTCGGCTATGGCATTGTCAAGTGAGTTCTTTCATATGGTTCACTATGACACCAATATTGCTTTTTTACCACTAAATGTTTAGATTATTTGAAGCTTTTGTTAGTATTCATGCACAAAGATTAACCAAACACAAATAATTTCTGGTGTTTGTTTTGCAGACCTAGGCTTGGAGCCCTGCTGCACAGGGTGGTGGGGGTAGGGCTGCTCTACCTCAGCTTCTCCATTGTAGAGGGTGTTCTAAGGGTCAACTCGGTAAGATGGAGTACTATGCCAGAGCTGTAGTTTACAACAGCTGTATTTCACTATTCCACTAGAGGTCATGTCACGCAGCCAGTTATCAGTCATCGTTATAGATGTTATAAGCACAGGTTCTGAAGTGTAAGTTCCAAGCGAATCTTTTACCGGCCCATATATTCTGATCTTTCCTTGATTTTAATAGTTTGAGAACATTTCATGATGCTGCTGTTAGTCACTGAATGCAAACCTGTCTCTCTCACAGGAGCATGGAGGCTCCAGCAGACTACTGTGTGACATTGTTCTGGCTATCACTGATTCTTGCATTGTGTGGTGGAT
>NC_137513.1:6217500-6337500 GCF_041902795.1 Electrophorus electricus
TGACAATTCCTTACTATGTTACGATAAATATTACCAGAAAGTCCAGAGAAAGAGACATGATTTAATGGTGGTTTATTCATGTACACAAGATAACAGTCTAAAAACATAAACACAGAGATTAGAGCACATTCTGTATTGAATCCATGACTTGGGGCAATCTGGAGTTATCTTATGTGTATGTATCACATTGATATATCTAGGGAAAAGAAAACTACAAACAATGGCAATTAATATAAAACTAACAGTCTTTATGATCACAAAACGTGATCGCTGAGATTAACAGTTCAAAGGAATGTAATTTTTGACAATATAAACCCTCACTAGAAGACAAGCAAACATTTACAGTAATGGAATGGTAGCAAGAATGTGCTGAATTATTGCTTTAGAGTATTTTTCTTTTAAACTATATGGATTGCATTTCTCACCATGGTGAATCATGATGTAAACGTGTGATTACTCCTTTTTTTGGGGAGGGGAGGGGAGGGGAGGGGAGGGGGGGGGAACAAAGCTCCTCGCTGAATGAATCCCATGCAGATCTAATCCTCTTTGTGTGGCGTCACGTTTCCCGCCTTTTATTCTGGTGAATGATAAAAAAGATTAAATATATTACCATATATATATATATCAAGATACTTGATTTATTTTAATTTTGCATACCTTGTGAAAGATTAGCAATACAGTAATAACAAATATCATAATATGGACCACCAAATACAATACATGGGATATTGCACAAGTTTCAAAATGTGGAAAAGAACTTGGTGTTGCCAGCTCCACACTTAAATGTGCATTTGACAACAATTGTTTTTGCCAGCTTTAAGATGTATGTGTTTTCTATCAAAGCATGAAGCAGTATTACGGATACTATAAGAAATTTCACAAGAATCTTCAAAACCACTTCCACTTTCCATCCGTCAATAATACAAGATAAACAAGCAATTTTAAAAAGGAAGTGGGAAAGCAGTGCTTGGAGTCTTAACAGGTTAATAGCTTTTGATGTTTGTCCATGACACAAGACTACATTCCTATAAAAAGTGAGGAAAATCAGTTATAGGCTCCCTGGATCTGCAAATAAAGGGGTCCCCGATTAACTGTTCAGTGACATAAACCAACATCAACATCTGTGTAGTTGATATTGTTTTTTGATTGGGAGCATTTCAGACTACTGTCCAGGAGGTCCTTCTCCTTGGCTAACTGCTCAGTGGCTCCCAATACCACAGCCTGAACGATGGAAGTTGCAGCCTCATAGAACATCCTCTTCAGGGCCTCTTGGTCATCTGGCTCATCACTGGTCATTGTTGACTCAGAAAAGGACCGTCTGTTTTGAGGACCCCTACACACCCCAGTCTCTAACTCAACACTAACACCTACTCCTACTATAGACTCTGCCTTGATAATCCCATTTTGTTTGAGATCACTGGAGTCAATTGCTGCTTCAGACTCACCGCTTTGGGCAACTGCATTGCCAGTGCTGCATTTTCCATCTTGACTCAGGATCTTCCCATCCTTTGAACAGGTTTTGTCACTCGAGTCGACATTCTCCTTGTTTGTCTCTTCTTCCTTCCTATCGTCGTTCTGGGCATGGGGCTCATGATTGTGTTCTGTGGTGTCCTTGGATGCAGCATCTGAACATTTATTCTCTCCATTGGTCTTGGCTTCCACCACTGTCGGCTCTGTCTGGCCTTCTCCCTCCGATGATAAGTGAGGCGTGTCTGACTGCTGACCAGATGGTATGCTCGGGAGGGACTTCTCCTCTCCATCAGAGCTCTTGTGCTCGTCTGCCACCTGAGCTCCGTTGTTGCTCCCGCTCTGTGTGGCAGCCTGGTCCTCTGAACCACCCTGTGGGAGGTCAGTTGTCACAGCTGTGTCTGTAGGGGCATCCATTTCTTTAGCCTCCCCCTCTCCCTCTTTTGGTACTGCTGAGCTCTCCCCCATATCCATGCTAGGACTCTTTCCTTTGCGCAGTATGAAATTCTTTAGTGACACAGCACGGTTGAAATGTGTCCTTTTTGACTTGGCAGGCTTGCCTGAGTCTTTACCCGCCTGTGGTTCATCAGTCTGTTCTTGTTCAACTGTTGGTTCCTCCTCTCCTCCACTGGGGTCTGCTGCTTTCTTTGACTTGGGAATTACTCGTTTTTTAAAGGAGGTCCAGATCTCATTTGCATGGTGGTCCACAGATTTCGCATGTGCTGCTGCAGCTGCCCCATTCTCTTCCTCTTCCTCTGCATTGGTCTTCTCCTGAGTTTCACCTTCACCTGGCCCTTTTGACTCTTCAGATTCTTGTGTGGGCCCCTTCTCTCCCTCTGCTTCATTTTCATCTTTGAGACTATCTGAAGAGTCTTTTTCCTTTGGTTTGTGGATTCCAACAATAGATGGATCTCTCTTCACTCCTTGAAATGTCCACGACCTCTTCAGTTTCCACCTTTTTTGTCCACTGTGTTCTAACTTTATAGTGGAGTCCAGTGTACCAGTGTCTCCTGCTCCGTCTGCATTGGCACTGTCTGCTCCTTCCACATCCTTGGAGTCATCAGCACTCTTCTTGTGGCCCTTCTGTGCCATAAGCTTTTTAAAAGAATGCCAGCGTTTCATGTGTTTTGCTTGGGCAGTTGACTTGTCTGGCTCTTCAGGTGCTTTCGGGTCATCAGTTTGGTCCACAACAACTGCACTGGTCTCGGCATCCGCTAGTCTGTCGAGAGATTTTGATCGAACCTTTTGTAGCTCCCCATCTTTTTTATCTGTGCTCCTGTGGGAGAAAATTCTGGCAACAGGCTTGCGAATGAAATCACGTACACTGGACTTCTCTCCATGCTTTGGCTTGACACCAGGCATCTTCTGCTCTTGGATGCCCTCTTCATTGTCTGGTACTTTTTCAGTAGCTTGACCATCAGTCACAGCTTCACCTGCCTCTGCTGATGGTCTAGATGGCTGGTCTTTAGGATCTGCTGCCTCTTCATGCTCATTCTGGTTTGTGACCAAGGCTTTATCCTGTTCTTCCTCAGTAGCAGCCTCAGCTACTGTACTAGGTTCCTTTTTCTTTTTCCCTCCCATTACCTTTCCAAGCCCACTTTTACTGAGAAAAGAATCCCAGATTTTCTCAGAGGCTGGCTTGCCTTTGCTGTCTGCTGACTGCTCCGTGCTCTGGGGTGCCTCCGTGGTAGGGTGTGTTTCCTCAGTTGGAGCTGGAGCTGTCTCTGCATTTGCAGGATCTTCCTCAGCTTTGGTCTCCACAGTGTCCACTTGGACATGCTCCGTGCTAGGCTCTACTGCTGCCATATCAAAAAAGTGCTCTTTGATCTCCTTCACTTAAACTCACTGTTTTGTTTTCTTGTATTCTTTATGGAGCCGAGTTCATTGATGAGCAGCTGTGTTTGATAGTATTTCCAAAAGAAATAAGGATTTCTGCATCATATTCCGTGTGCAGAAGAGGGACCTCAAATCTAGAGGGAGAAAAGAGTACATTAATTAAAAAAAACAGTTAACCAATGATACACTTTTCCCTTATCCTCACGTAAAGGGATAAACGTGTGATTATGCACATCCAGTCTGGAGTTTGAATGCACATGCTTGTGATGACAGATAAATCATGGAGTCTGTATGGAGAGGACATGTAAGAGAGGCTTGCATGCTGTCATCTCTATCTGAGGGACTGCTATTTAGATAAGTGGATCAGTGATTTTGTTTAGTAATCAGATATTTTTAAGGTCTACTGCTGCTGCACAATATCCTGTCAAAACCCAGCTGATATTCCCCTATAACAGAAGAATGGACTGACAGTGTCTTCTTAGTACAAGCTTGCTAAAATAGTCAACAAACTACTTTAAGGAACACTAATGTAGGGAGAGCAAAACATGTTGAAATATATTTTCTGATGGAACATAGTCCGTAATGCTGTTTATATATGCTCCGACTATGGAAGACGAGCTCATTATTATAAACTCTTTATTTGCAGTCAACTTGTTAACACTGCACTTTTTCATTTTTTAACATTTATTTTGGGGTTTTTATTATTTTATCTTTCGCCATTCTCTGCTGAGGCTCAAACAAATGTAATGATTTCTTTGAATCGCCAGTTTGTGAGTTGAAAATAATTCACTTTTGGCTTAGATCATAGCTTTGTCGTTGCAGGCTACGTCTCATGAAAAGTACGAGGGCCTATGCTATATTCGATTACTCACGCATGTTTGTTTCTGCGTGTACTGTTAAATTAGTAGCCTAAGAACAAATTTGCTGTCGCCATGTACGGAGGGCGATGTAATGACACGTTTTAATTGGATTGTTCTTGGACTATATGTGTAGCGCCCGGTCTGTTTGCTGTGGGGGGCTCAACCTCGTATGCCCATCCCACCGACACAGGGACAATTGAGCCTTGACGGTTTTGTCCTCTCTTTTCATTGACAAGTCCCTCGCCCTTTGTTATGCTAAAGGAACTAGAGAGCGGGAGACGTTTGGAGAAACTCCCGCGATAAAGCTTAACTGTGCTCAAACCTTGCGTAATTCTAATGAGGGCGCGGGGGAAAGGGCATAGCAAATGCCCAAGACAGCAGGTGTCTGTGCTTTTCAAAAGCTAATTTGCATTGCTAATGTAATTCCCAACCTCCTCCATTTTGTAAAAACATGTACCTTTAATATAAATAATACCACTATAAAAAATATTACGGAAAGTGTTTAAGTGAATGACGTAAAACGAACTTTGTCAGCACGCATCGAAAAGACAATGAGTCATGCTTATGTTGCGTCTAGAAAACATCTTGAACAATGGGGCAGACGCGTAACTGTAGACTCAAAATTCTAGCAGCTCATAATTCGTAAATATGTTGTGAAAATGCAATTGTTATTAATTCTTATGCAGTATTTAACGTAGTATTCTATTTGCGTGGTAAAGATACAGATAAATTATGAAATCAGCATGCAGCGGGAAAACAACTCGAGCGCCACACAACCCAGTCGTCACCGTGTATTGTGGTAAAGCCATGCTTGTAACCCACCGATTAGGCTACATTATCGAAATATCTACTGCAACCGAGCAGCAAGTGGCGTTCCTCTGGAAAAAAACCCCCCAGAATGTTGCTTCTTTGATTTCATTAGAACAATGATTTAAGCGCGTCGAGTTCAGCGCGATCCAAATTTACACTTGACTGAATCTAATTCAAGAAGACTGTCTGGCGCGTTTGGCGAAGTTGATCGAATGAATGGAGTCGTCTGGCAGGGCAAACAAAGCCATACAACAGATGACCATATTTCAACCAAAAATACGTAACTGAGTAATCATGAAATGTAAATCGATAACGAACCCGACAATAGCTGACCGCCACAGATTCAAAACCAGGGTGCATTTGTTGATGATGTTCTAATAAACACAATCAGTACAAACCTCTACGCTTGCATACTGCACTGCCAAGTGATTATGACCAGCAACTATCGTATAAATCTAAAACAACATGCATGTATACATATTAAAGAAAGCAGCATGAACTGCAGAATGAGACTGGTTATCAGCAAAAAACTTGAGCCTTACGCATTAAGACGAACGCATAGATTTTGATCCAGTACAGGTGAAATAATATTTTGAGTAATTTTCTTTTTACCTTGCTTGCAGAGAATAAATCCGTTTTTGTACTCGTGAAAGGTAATAATCTGTTGCAGACTGGAAAACACACTGAAACTAGATCCCCGCTCGCATCCTTATGCCTCGAAGCAGCCAACCCAGTGTGGAGAATTGCGCGGGGACTTGAGGGTCGCGGTGATATTAGCAGACGCGCAGCTGCCGCGCAGCAAATACACACCATCTATCTCACCCCGTTGCCCTTAGCAACTATAGGGAGACCACCCCCACCTAGCAAAGTCAGATGTACCAGTGGCTAACACTAACCGGGTTACTGTACCGGTTGAGATTGTTTCGATTAGTAATTCTCCTGTTAAGTAATAGATATGTCGCTAATTTGCGTAAAACATGGTAATGTCAGTACTTCTGTCACGTTTTGAAAAACGAATCCCGTTAAACTGGCTTCAGTGATATTAATTATTTTGTTTGAGTTATGATTATGAGCACTGTTGAGCAATTAGGCGGATTGGACACAAAATACATTATATTCTATTGTATACTAATCTCTGTTTTGAGGAATCCGAAACAAGAACAATTCATAGTAGAAAACGATTCTATTCGTTATATTAGCCATATTGTTCGACAAGTGTCACACGTCGATAAGCTGCTGGAATGAGACTGGGAGCCACGGTCGTATTGATTAGTCCTGTGTTTGGGTGCTACTTGGGTGAAAGGAAAAGAAGAAGAAAGAAAACAACAACAACAACAAACAAAAACTCCATATCGACGGAGAAATCACTAAACTTCCTCTAGAGACCCCTAGGCCAGAAGAGTGAGATAGACCGGAACGTGGAACACTTTATACGTAGTCTGTGTTTACGTATGTCTCAGTTTCATATAAGGAAAATGCCAGAGAATACAGTGTAAGTTGCACTGGAAACGAATGCTTTTAATATTTTACATTAAAAAAAAAAGATCTACAAAACTACCCGCTCTTCCTTTGAACTTCCATTTCCTTGTCGAGGATACCATTAAGCCTGCGTTGCTCCTAGCCCTCATAGCCCTGCCTTTTGAATCAGCCATCTTGTTTCTTGTTCATGACAGAAAATACGTTTGAGGCCAGTGTAGTTGTCGGGGCATTATTATTATGCCAGATCATACTGTTCATGTCATATGTAATTGCTCACTTTCAGGATGTATTCGTGCATATCATATGTGGAGTCAGAATACAGCCCTTACAGACTAGGTTAAAACAATGACACTGTTACCCTCTGCTCATAACCTGCCAAATCAGGTCATGATAAATGTGACAGAAGGCTGTCATCATTTGTTCCCTACATCACTGGCTGATCCAATTAGAGTATGCATCCTTTTCCTGAGAATCCCGAGCTCAATGTCATTTGTAAGTCAGCAACACGGAGAGTGGCAATACCCATGCGAGACAGCTCAGGCTTTTTTCTTTCTTTCTTTTTTTCCCCTAACGTCATCTGAGCAGTCTGATAAGACGACAGAGACAGGACCCCCCCCCCCCCCCCCCCCCAGCAAATTCCCCACCAAGGGTTGACAGAGTCCAGACAAGCATCACTGGTTTACAAACCAACCAGTCTGTAAAGACACATCTCATGTCTGGTAAGCTTGGGTATCCACTGTGAGCCCAGCAGAAAGAAGCAGAATAGCAGAGGATGTGGCAGGGCAATTGCTTGTCTCTGTGTGTGCTTCTCTTACTATTGCCTGGTGACAGCGTTTGTGCATGTGTGTTAGCAGAGGGGTGATGGGGGGGGGGGGGAGTGGGTGATGTTACTATGACAGGCTTGGCTGAAGGCTGTGTCAAGCTTACGCCACTGCCTGTCAAGTCCATTTCCAGTGCTCTCGTCCACGACATGGAGGTCTACTTTTAAGAAGCCGGTGAGATGGTGGGTGACCAGCACTTGTTTCAGGATGCAGCTATAAATACCATGTTCAAGAGGGAGCTGATCAACTTTTATTATCGGTGCAGCTTGTGGTGAGACTGAGATGCAGCTCTTTGTCCCTGGCATCTGTGTTGTGCTCAAAGCATGCGACAGAGCATGCGGATCGGAACTAAGCATGCACCTCGGAGGACTCATTTTAAACAGAAGCATAGCCAGGTTCCATTTGGGAGAACGGAGTCGTGAATGAGAGTTGTAGGTCTCGCTCGGGCACTACAAGCTTGAAACATTTTTCACAAGAGCCATTGAGACGAATTAGGACAGGGAGCAGACTGGGGGGCGGGGGCGTGTACTGGCGGGAGGAGGGGTACTCAGCCAGGCTTATTGTCATTGTCATCTCACATGCTTGTGTACTGGAATTAAAGACTACTCAAAATCTTATTCCATCAGCAT
Organism: Electrophorus electricus; assembly: GCF_041902795.1. Classification (NCBI taxonomy): domain Eukaryota; kingdom Metazoa; phylum Chordata; class Actinopteri; order Gymnotiformes; family Gymnotidae; genus Electrophorus; species Electrophorus electricus. Next base: position 6,225,403 of record NC_137513.1, read on the forward strand.
GGGGTAAAATTGGGATACAACGTAGTTTTGGGATGTCCATTAGCATTTAAACCAGAATTTTGCACTGTTGAATGGCAGCCTTTGCCATTTTTGGCACCCATTTATGTAATGGCACCTTCCATGGGACATTAATTGGTGTAATTAGGTTTCTAACACATTATGTGAAATTGATTGTAGTGACATACTTCACTTTTATCCAGCCTGTGCCCAGCAGAAGTTGGGTATAATAAGCATGATTTTTATTTTTACTTTTAACTCCTCTCTTTATTTTCTTTCCCCCCAAAAGTCATCTGTCTGCCTCAGCATTTGGAGATTGTGTTAGGTCTGAGTCAAAACCAGAGGCAGATCTGCAAGTAGTCATAACTGGTCATAACAATGATATGCACCTGTTCATTTGAGGTAAGCTCCATTGAGCCAGAGTCATGAGAATGTATGGCATCTTGCCATCTTACTAATCACCTTTTGGCCAGGGTAGGCCATGTTTCTGTTTGGTGCATTTGCAGATATGTTTAGATGTTTCATCTCATTGCTCTGCTGGATGGCCTGATTTGTCTGCAGAGCTCATTGACCATTTATAGATTTGTCAATTGGTCAATGTGTCCCCTGCTGTGAAGCTTTAACATTAAGGTTCACTTCATGCATGGGCAACCTTTGAGTTGCAGATGTTATAGCCATCCAAATTCTTGCCAATTTAAGTGTTGCCTTCCAAAGGCTTTCTACATAATCTCTTTGTGTGTGCACAGGCTGTCAATCCTGAGCACTGCTGCATGGGAGGGAGGTTGTGGTTGGGATTGTAGGTCCCAGCCAATGATAATCCATCCTGCCGATTAGCTCCATGCTATCTCATTATGTTTGTTTAGTGCCTCTGCCCAAGCACTACATACAGCCAGCATGTACTGCAATGACTTACTGCATTCACTATACTATAAATTCAAAGGGAAGATACAGAATATTTATTAACTGGGTCTTTGGCACAAGTACAAGAGAGACCCTAATTCTGTATCTAGAGAAAACCTGAAGTTCAGGACAGTGGGGAAAATCATATCAGTTAATTGCATTATTAACTATGCTGTGCCTGCTCATCTTTAGATGGGATACTGTGCCATCTTTTCAACTATTCAGATAAATGAAGAAGAAAAGAAAAACAGTTGGTGACATAGAAAGGGATTCTATAAATATAGCCAGCCACCTGTGCTGATGGAGGTGGCATTAGGGAACAGGGAGCATGAGACACCTTGTGATGGTGTCACCAGCAATAATGATTAGCACATGTAACTGTGTTTAAAGAATATACACATACAGAAAATAATTGCTTTCAAGGCTTAATGCACCACATGACTTAATTGCCTGATATGTAAGACAAACACCCTGCCTCCTCTACCATGTGCACAAAGTAGTGCACAGGCAGAATGATCATTAATCCAGAGTAACGATATCGATACTGAGTTAGTGATACTGCATAACCCAAAGTCAGGTTGTATCTGAGTTAGTGATACTGCATAATCCAAGTCAAATTGTATGTTTTTTTTTCTTTTTTTCTTGGCTTTCTATTAGACGGTCACTCTAGCAGTTTGTCTAGTCATCTATGCCAACCAGAATAATAAAATGCATCTTTAATCCATATTAAAAGTAAGGTTACAAAGTTGGTGTTGCTTCACTAAACTGTTGTTCATTGATTATGAACTGATTGCTTTGCATTGCTATGCCTTGAATGGAAGACTTTGGATCCATTTTATACAGTCTTGTGTGTTACCCTTCACAATATACTATATATTGTCCAGTCTTATAAAACAGTATCTGCAACTGCTTGTGGTCCAATTTGGTAATATGAAAAAGTGTAGTGCAGTTAAGCACAGACATGGCACACAATCAGGGGCACTCAAAAACCCCAGGAACATTTACAAAAGCCTGTGTCCTTTTTTTTTTCTTTCTTTTTTTTAAAATAAAAAACTGAAAGTGCTCCTCCACATTCTTCTCCAATTGTTTTTGCCCTCTAGAGTAGATGCCAGAATTTATTTGCTCAGTTTATAGCCTCTTGGCTGGCTGTTTCAAATACTTAGTGGGTGTGAGGCTGAACTACACAGCTTTTTTCCTTCCTCCTAGTTTTTGTACAAGTCTCTCACAGTTGCTCAGTTCAACTCCAAGTACTCTGAATGGATAGCTGAGGGGTTGAAAGGCCATCTGCAAATTCTTTCAGCTAAGAACATTTGAGCGCTAATTGAATTTGAAATGTTCTTGGGCATTTTCTCCAGCAGTGGCACAAAACCCTCATTCAGTGTGTCCACTAAACCAGATACAAAAGGACGGACACTGACCATATCTACCCAATGAGAAATCACACAGTACAACATTTTACTCACAGTCCGAACAAGTTAAAAACGTCTACAGCCAAGCACTTGTTTAACACATTTATTTTATTGGAAAAGCAGTAAAACAGTGCAAAAAAAAAATCTGTCCTTCATGCATATATTCTTTGCTACATGACCTCTGTACTGAACGTTTTTTTTTGTAAACGCAATGCAGAATCCCCATAAAATTCCCTCCGTCATATTTTTTACACTGTGGTATAACAATAAAGTGATTCTTTGTGACCTGGTTCAAGGCTGCTACCATAACACATACTGTGGAAAGGCCTAAGGCTGTGTGTACACATCCAATCCGGTCTGACACTGCTCATTTTTCTCTTGAAGAAATCTAAACACAAAAATCCGATCTTTTCAATGCCAGTTTGAACCTCATTCATGATTCGCAACATATGCTAACGAGATGAGAGCTTATCCAAACCAACATTCACTCAAGTGCACGAGGTTAAAAACACAGACATGGAAAAATGAATATGATTTGAGGTTCCAATTAAATGTGGCATTAAGCCTCAAACAGTAGTACAGTCTACATTGTGTGCATCTGTACTTACAAACGTGTGTGCACACAGACACAGCAAGCGGTCAGTTGTACCTCTTGCCAAATATAGGTGGGGGAATCACACTTGAGGCAATCATTCTTTAACCAAATCTGTGTACATCATACAGGCACATTATTTGATCCAGGCACTTTCCCCCCCACCATTATAGAATTCTGGATTTTTTCTCTACTATGGAATGCATGATATCCATACATAGATTGAGCTTCTTAACAGTAAATATGTCCCAAATATGTCCATTTTGAAATGAATGAATTCACCAACTGAGCAGGTTTTGAGCTAATGAAATCTGCTCATAAACAGGCTTCCCATGTTTTCCACCATCTTTCTCTTCTAAATACAGACCCAAACAGTGAAACATTCTTCAGAAAATGTCAGCATGTTGCTTATGAGAGAAATTTAGCTCCCAGTCAGATGTTACAGTCCAAGACTATTTACTGGCAGCACAGTTTGAAGGTTTGTTTAAAAACCTGCCCTGTATAACAACTCATAATATAGGCTACATTTGAATAAAAATATACATTTTATTTTGCTTCTTAACATTAATTCTGAAGTCTGAAGTTACATTCTTCTCTACACAGGGTATTCTCTTTAATGTATAAAGTTGGTTAAAAGGTTAACAAGGTGCTGTTTTGAATGGACTTGAAATGCCAGTGTGATAAATCAATATTTGGTTCAATTAAATGTCTGCACTATCCAAGGACACTCTTGGGACCCATGTCTTGTGTACTAAGCACAATCAATGGCTCAAACAGTCCAACCATATTTACAATGCCATTTGGTAGACATGGCCTAAGGAACAGACCACTAACAGTAACGGCATATAGGTTAAAAAAAAAAAAAAAAAAAAAGGCCCCCCTCTCCATCTTGTGGCCCGAGTGCTCCCTGTTATTATGATCAAAAGCCGTTGTCTTTGGAGGGCTGTGCCTGTGCCACCCTCAGGTTGGAGGAGGGCCGTTGACATACCGCAGGGCTAGGTGGAAAGAACGTGCCAGGGTGTTGGCGCGGTGGCACTGGTTGTCCTGCAGCACAGTGGGGGGTAAGATCACTATAACCAGCAGCAGGGCTAGGAGAATGTAGAGCAGAGCTGGGGCCCCAACAACCTCCATGAGTCGCATGGGCCTTAGAGGCCAGGATCTGCAAGGGCCTACAAAATGCTCCTGTCCACTAGGGGCACTGCACAAAGGGAGAGACAACTTAAGCCATAAAAGAGGAGGATTCCAATATTTCTAAATGTTGTCAGCAACAAAAATTATACAAAAGAACTTTAAAATATGGCTTTCAGATGATGCGCTCAACTGAGAATATAAAAAGAAAAAGTAAGCAGTTATTTTGCCACTGCATCACTTATGAAAAGATCTGGGCCTTCATTATTTTTTAGCTTTCAGATGACATTTCTTTAAGGACTGCCAAACCACTTCGAATTAAGTTGTCTGGCTGTCTTTAAAGAACTTTTATTTTTTCAATTAAGTGGCTAATAGATGTCATAACTTTGTATTAAAATTTATATGTGAAGCAAATTGGATTCATTGGTCAAGAATACCATGAAACTTCACTTTATCAAATGATTCTAATGATTTGATTTGATTTCGTCTCCCCAAAACAGCTGAAAAGTGCCTTTTTAGAAGCACTAATAACTTTGCAATTAAATCTGAATATAAAATGAGCTTCAGTCTCAAATATAAACTCAAATGTTGAATTTAATGTTTGGGAAGTTGCTACAATTCACAGTACAATCAACTTTAATCTTTCTTAATGTCCTTCTTTTTGAAAATGAGAAGCATGTGCTTCATGAAAAATGAGAAACACATGCACTTGCCAAATAGCCTCAACAGTGTAGTGAGGACATAACCATTCCAATTAAAATCACAACAAAAACAATAATCCAGTTCACCAAAAGTGCAGATTTAAAATGTAAAAGGAGCATACTAAATAAATAACAGACTACCAAGACCAAAATCACCAACTGATGTGCAATTCACTGAGATCTAGTACTAAAACGTTCTCTCACCAGCATATCTTAGTTGGGTTGCAGCCTTCCACCAAGCCACTGGAGCACGGTGTCTCCTTCAGACACTAGTGAAAGTGAGAGACAAGATCGCAATGGCAGGAGATTAGCAAAGAACCCCACGGGGATTCTGGTGTTTATGAGCAATTTGCAATCAGAAAACATTACGAGCGTAATTATATACAAGCAGTTTAGAGGTGCAAAGTACATCATAAAATCAACTGCACTAAATGAAAGGACTCAAATGTGCCACACTCCACTACCCATATCTTTAATTCTAAATTCTCAGGTGACTGCAAAAAGCATTAGAGAATCTGTGATGACCTACAGTGTTATTGCAGACTGGTTGGGTGAGGTTACCAGGTTCAGTAACACAGGGGATAAATAACCTGCATGAGGGTGGGGTTTGGTGTGTGCATGAGGGAAAAATACACCTGTGGGCTTGTGCGCCATTTGCTGGTGTGTGGTTGAGGATCATATGACAGGGCGGTGCCCATGTTTTGAGCTTGTGGTGAGCAAGAATGCCTCACGAGCATGTTCCCAAGATACTTGGCTTCACCCGTCTCTGCCTCCTCCAAAGAGGATGGTGATGAAGAAAAACTCAAACACTGCTGACCAAGACAAATAACAAAATGCTCGTGAGACCAGGGTTCCTAGAGCTGGCCAACACCGTGCAACAGCATGTGGTGAACAGCAGTAAACCAACAGAGCTTCCATTGTGTTTTCTCCAATTACTTGCCCTCATACACAAGCACATGTCCTCTCATAGCACCTATGGATTCCCTACCACTTACCCCCCTCTCCTGCATACTCCTGGTCCACTGCTGCGCGTATCTTAATATTTGTGCTCACAATGAAAGCAGCTGTGAAAGGGCTGGTTAGTGCTGCAGCTCCCATTTCCAGCCATGTAAAGCTGCCAATTAACCACCAGTGCTGAGAAATTACTAGAGCCTCTTTGAAATGGAAATGGTTTCCCTTTTCAGCCTGGATGTTTTTCCAGGGCTTCTACAGGCAAAATCTCAATTCTTTTTCCTGCAGTGAACACACTGCTTTTAAAACATGGCTTCTGCCATTAAATGAAAAGGTTTTATAAAAGGTTTCTGAACAAGCTGACATGGCACGCGCGACTCTGATGAGTCACTGTGAGATGTGTTCTGGAGGAAGAAGAGAAGAGTGGAGAGCGTGTGGAGACGTGGGGCAGAGCACCACTCCCATGACATCATGCTTGTACACTGTAATGTGATTTGAGGAGAAAGGCACCGTTTCTCCACTGCACATCCAGACTATCATCCACACTGCAGCAACTGGGAACATATCGCTGTGCTGAGGCTAAATTAACAATTTAAGATAATCAAACCTCAAAGCATGCATAATCTCAGCAGTGGCTCTGGTGTACTGGGGAGAAAGTTGTTCATATATAAATCTGATCACGTCATACAAAACATCTAAACGGTCATGTCAAGTTGGGGAAGATGTCCAATATAAATTCAGTGTGAAGTGCATGGGCAGTACCTGTGAAGTACACTCTGTCTGTACACCTTTGGAGCAAAGCTGGTGGGACTGTCCCAGCCAGGCACTGATGCGGTCAGGGTCAAAGCTGACAAGCTCATGGGAGTGAGAGCCTGGGGTGGAGGTCTTCCAAAGACTTGCATGCTGTGGCCCATTAGCGTCTGCTGGGACAAACCAACGTACAGGATGTGGAACTCCGCTAAATTTGCGGCGTGTGATTAGTTCTATAAATAGCTAATCCTGGACTATATCTTCATGATATGGAACTCTTAAGCTATAAGAGGATGTAGAAAAAATTTAAATAGGAGTAATTTGAATCCAACATAGAAGTCTGGTACGCATGGGGTTTGCCAAGAGCTACGATGAACCACTTTTGTTAGATTTTAGGATTAGAGTTATTGGAAGAACAGTCATGACAAGGGCAGCCAATAACACACAGATGTCTCACAATGATCACATCTTTAAGATGGTGGTAGTTCAGTGGTAGGTCAGTAGTTAAGGTACTCAACCAGTAATCAGAAGGTTGCCAGTTCAAGCCCCACCTGCCAAGTTGCCACTGTTGGGACCCTGACCATTAAGCCTCAATTGCTTAAGTTGTCATAATTGTAAGCTGCTTTGGATAATAACATTTATTGCATTTAGCTGATGTTAAGTCATGATGAGCAGTGCCTTTACTGGCATCATTTCTGTAGTGACCAATCATAGCATTTGGTTTTACCTGACTGTGGAGTCTGGGGTGGAGTCATGCCCTCTAAACTCTTCTGTGTGAGCTAGGGGGAGAAAAAGCCAATCACAGTTCAGCCTTTTCAACTGAAAAATGTTTAAACAAAATTCACAGCTTTTTAGTGCAGCAGATTTAAAGCTTCATTTTTTTTTACAGTGTCATTCGACATTGCTGATGACCCTGAATCTCAATTTGCTCTAAATGAGAGGCCTAATAGTCAGTCAGCAGATGAAACTGATGTTTATAAATTGTCATTTGTAAACAAAGCTATCAGAACTGAATAAAGAAATGCATCAAGAGTGTAAACTTACATTGTTTACATCACATAGTGGCACTATGAGGGCCAACTACACAGAACTATTCTTATAACAGATTAACTGTATACAAACTGAAGTATTTCATAAGAATTATGCATTTGGAGCAGATGGAGGTCAGGATTGTATTACACATTAATTTTTCATTCCAACTGACGCCCATATACACCACCATTGGAAGGCAGAGAGCCATAATGTTTATAGGAGATGCATACAGTCAGATGCACAAATAAAGCACATGCCGCTCATATTGAACTTGTTTCACTGTATATTAAAATAAAGAAATAAATTCAAAGCATGTACCCACCCTCAACTTTGCATAGCAATTGTGTTTATCTCCTGGAAAATATATGCACATTATGTCCTTACACATTAACATTTCATTATTTAATATATGCGCAACTAAACTGCAGCTACACTGCACACAATGTAAATGGGAGCTGGCTGAGGACAGTGGATGCATGTGTGGCCCAGCTGTCGGTCAGGAGCTGGGGCAGGCGTGAGACTCACCGGATGCTGGCCACATGCTCCAGTGGGGACTGGCTGTGGGGCCACGGGGACCAGGGGGCCTCTCCTCCCCAGACAATCTTTGGCAAGCAGCTCTACTGTGCCGTGGACACCTTATAAGAAAGGAAAACCACTAATGCCCAATGAGGTTTGCCGCTCATTTAGGTGATCATAAAACTGAAGGATTATACAGCTGAGCAAGGAATAGATTATGGTGGCAAAAAAGGTTTGTGAACTGAACTAACAAAATGACAGAATAATACATTAGGGGTTCATATAATTAACTTAAAGTATTTGTTCAGTACATAAGTACAAACCATAAAAAATTTTGAATCACTAATTTGGGGATGTTATATACTGTGTATTTTAACACAAAAAAATGGCTAGCACCCACCTGCTCCAGCATTGTAGTAGGAGGAGTCTGTGTCGTCGTGGGAGACGGAGCCTCCGATGTCGACCATCGGGTCCCACTCCAGGACCAGGTGCTCATGGCAGAGCGGCAGGGGGGTGCCAGGGGCTGCTGAAGGGGCCGTGCCACACTCCATGAGTCCCTCCTCCTCCAGCACGCTCTCGGAGGGACAGCCTGAGTCTGGACACAGAGACCAGTCATCCTCAAACACCTAGGAAAAGACAGACTCGTCAGTTCATGGGGGATGTTCAGTGAACATGTTTGAAAAGCTGTTTCAAGCAATATGATTTGCAATAGTTAAGCACTGGAATCAAGAAGCTGGTTACACCTAGGAAGTGCGGTACATCTACTCAAGATATCTTGAGATCTGTGAAGAAAACTCAAGACCCTTGGTTACAATATATAATAATAACTGAGTCAAGGCCATAAAAATCATAAAACTATTTAATACTTGTGTTAAGCCCCCCCCATCAAGCACATTAGAAATGAAAGGCTGAACTGGACAGCTGTTAGATAACTCTTTGAGGATGGATAATCTAGCATCATGAGGCTTCATTCTGAATTTATAACTCTATTATTTATGCTATGGTAATAGGATCTTAGAAGCCAACATTTAGAAGAGTTAAAACCAAATCATCGTTTTATCTGGCTAAACTATCACTCAAACCCAGAACACTCAAATACCAATCCACCCATCAAAATCAATGACCAGGTGACTTCCTCTAAGCATTTATCTTCTTTGTGATTTTTTTTGGCACTCCACTATTTAGGGAACATGAATTCTCCCATGCAGAATCTAGAAGGTGGTGGGAAACACAGTGCTAATTCAGTACTTAATATCCAGTCTTTGACTTCCTAACCTTTTCATGCTTGCTGTATAATAAGCACCGATACAGCCCATTTTCAGAGCCTGCATAGACAATGGCTCACACAGAGAACTCGCTCACATGGACAGTACATGTATTGTGCACATGCTGCTTAGCTACAAGGAAACTATTTGAACTATTTTAGAGGCACATTCATGAGTTCTCATCAACTGTACTTCAGAAAGATTGCCACGATATACTGGTGTAATGCTTACTTGGAAGATTACAATAAAAGTTGATGGAGCACAGTTATAGAGCCCAATCTTTAGAAATACAGTGTGCACACTACGCGATAAAATTGTATACCATCCATAGGTTTATATAGTCAAAGAAGTCACTGATTGATAATTTAAAAATGCTCTTTACATGGCCTTAAGGTGTTAACACCGTAAATCCATACACTTGGGTTCAGCCGAGTCAGAGCCAAGGTTAGAGTTTCACCATGATGTTTTAATGGTGTCTGATGTTTCAACACAACTTTTAAGATGAATTGCTGTGTGTCTGTGTGTGCCTGAGAAAGAGAGAGAGAAAAAAATTCACCAATCTCATGCTGAGCAGGCGTGTGTGAAGGCGTCCCAGACTCTGGAAGACACGGCCGCAGTAGAGAAGCAGCTCCTGAAGCTGGCCCTCAATGACCTGCGCGTCAGCCGGCTCACTCCTCTGGATCAACGCCTCACCTCTCTGGAGAAGTGCGTTCAGACGGCCGGCGCTCTCAGCCACGGCCTGCTGGAAGCCCTGGCATACCCAAGCACACCCCCACACCACCCGAGATGAATCTGAAATATTCATTTACTGTCTTACACCAAAGCATCTGATGAATCTCATGAGCCAGGTGAAAAATTAATGCCTACCTGAAGTTGCTGCATCTTGGCGCATGTATCCCGCTCGGAGAAGTGCTCCACCTCAGTCAGCCGCAGGTCCATGTCGGCCAGCCATACGGCCACCTCCTCCTGCTGCCTCTCGAAGTCTTCACGCTGAAGCACAAAGTGCTGCAGGAGACAAAAGGTATGCAGAGAGGAACAGCAGGACTCTTTCAGACTCCCTATACCCTCTCACGCCATGTTATAGCGAGTATTTTTGTGGATGTGGCCATGGAGGCTGCAGAACAAAAACATATAACTGGACAAATTTTTCCACTGGACCCAGGGCAGGGACAGAGTAATGAGATCATTAACTGCAAATGGTGCTCAGTCTTAGGAAGGCATGCCCAAGTTAGGCTAAGATTAGGCTATTTTACTTCTGCTGTGGGTGAAATGATAGAAATAAGTTGTGCATGTGCTGCCAGGCAGGATAGAAGTTAAAGTTGCCAGCATTTAAAGTTGCCAGCATTTACCTTCAGCCGACGGCACACGGAGTCCACCGTGGCACTGAGCTGGTCCCACCGCTGTCCGCATTCTTTTGTCATCTCCACCAGCCGCCTCCTCATGGTGCCTGTGAACAGCCCCAATAGCACGCGACTCCTCTGACCCAGGCTGTCCAACTGGGCCAGTCGTAGGCTGGCCTCGGCACGGAGACCCTGGGAACGCAAAAGGTAAAGCAGTCAGCCTTTGGGTTCAGTGGCACCAGAACAGCCTTCTGGCCCATGTTCCCACACTGGAGGCAAATAGGAAAGTTAGATGACACCAGTATGTAAGTGTGGGTTTGAATGACTTGGTCAGAATCACAGAGGAAGGTGCCAGAAAGCCCCGATGGACTGTACTGCGTGGCACTGCTCAGGAGATGTGCCAAGGAGCTCCATTACCTTTTGGTATCATTTTATCCAGCTGGAACGGTTCCCAGGATTCCAGACCATCTTAATAGATATGCTGTTTACATGTGTAAGGACGCATGTTTGTGCACATGTACCATTTATTGCAGTGTCAAAACAAGTGCCAGCATTCTCTCACCAGGGAAAGACAAAAGACAAAGAAGAGTGACCGAATTGGTCTGGGGTGCCTTATATAAAAAGGAGTGAAGAATAAAATGATGCTTTGGGGGAGGACTATTTGAAAGTGAGCTTTTTATATATTGCAGCAAACAGAATAGAAAGTGAGCTTTTTATATATGGCAGCAAATAGAATCAAAGAAACAGCCTGAGAGAGGGTTAGTGTAACATTTCACCTCAAACTTCTGCAGCTCCTCTTTCGCTGTGATGTAGAGCACATGGCTGGAATTTGGGCAGGCAGCCAATTTCTCTGCCAGCCGGAGCCAGTCATCTAAGCAAGAGTGTTCCTTCATGAACTCATGCCAGAGCACCCACCTTCGCTCCAGCCTGATGGACAGGTACACAGACCAATGAGATAGCCAAAGCAAAGCTATGGACATGCACATCATACATAGAATAAGGAGTGCCAGTGCTTTGCCACTAAACATCAAGAATCCAATCTTGCACACATGATCACCTACCCACACATGCAAGCTGATGACTTAAAATATGTAGTCTATGCATAGCACACTTCTCTCATGCAACTGCAAGTTACTCACTGCACACAGCCTTCAAGAAAGAAGGTATCATCTTGGCTCAAGTTTGCCAGCGACAGCAAGTCTTTGGAGGCCTCTTTCCCATCATCCAGTGCGATATGATCTGTTTCTGAAGGGAACGTTTCAGCAGGGTGCAGGCACAAGCCACTATGAGCTTGAGCGCTCATGTGAGCAACACACGTTGGCTTTTCATCTCCCTCTGCTTCGCTTCCTGTGGGGTAAGCTTGTGGGTTTCCATGATGACTAGAACTGTGTGCTGTCTCCCTCAGCATGCTAGTAATCACCAAGCGTCACCTGTTGGCCAGAGCACAGCTGTATAAGGAGGTGCCTCATTAGGAACCAACGCAGTGTGTTGAGAAATGGTGCGACTGCATTCTCTGGGAAAAAAGTACTCTGAAGTAAAATGCAACATTTTGAACTGCAGTTGCATGTGCTTCTATACAGAACCCCCATGACCTCTTTAACGTGACTAACCTAGTTGCCAAGTGTTAAAGCATTCTTGATTTTTTGAGTAGGGAAGCAAGTTACAGACTAGACCTGAATGACTCCCTCTGGGGCTATTGGGAGTGCCAGTTCAATTTCTTCAACTCCTTTTCTACTGTCAGGCTTAATGTGTACATTGGGGTGCATCTGAGATGCATATTATAGACATCATCGGGCTTATGGCAGAGCATCCATCAGCCTCTGTCAATACAAATTTCACTAATACACTAGGAAGCCACTCATCCTCTGGTAGTTAAATGTTTCTTCTGGCTTTACAACTGGTTACAAGCTCAAAAGGTTTCCATAAAACATACCATATACATCAGTGCAGACCCATAAGGCAAATACCTATTTCCTGAAAATATTCACAAGACTGCAAAGTAAGCAGCTTGTACCATAGGAACATTTTAATGCTCAAAGTTGATCTTTGATGGCTGAGGCAAATCTCACATGTCATTTAAGCAATGGTTGTCACAGTTGTTCTACTCAATTTCCATAAGAGAAAGAACACTGGACAAAACGGGATACAACAATACTGAGAATTGTTTGAGAAACATTAGACTGGGCAAATCAGTTTTGTTTCTTGATCAATAATCATTGATTTTCAATAATAAATTATTTTCTGCTAATGGAACAGCTGCAGTATAATGCAATATACAGCAATCTATAAAGTTAGAGCTCTATAGTCTTGTCTGAAGTTGTAGGCTGCTCTACAAACACATGCAGCTAACTAGCTAGTATTTAATTAACCTGGACTGGCACATAAATGTCTTCCTTACATAAAAATAATGTTATATATAAATAAATAAGCATAAAATCACAATTTGAGACAACTATTATTTTGAATAGACAAATAATGTCAAAGTTAGTTGACAACTGAGCGGTAACTTTACTGTTACAGTCAACTGATTACATTATGTCAGCTAGCTAGCTACCTAACTAACTGTTATGTCCACCTGTGTGTGTTGCTGTTGCTGGTGTTTTGATTTGTTTCTGCTTTTTGCTATTGTGATTGCTTGGACTTGTGTATATGACTGAATTCTCCCCTTGATTTATGGTTTGCTTTGTCCCTTATTGGTTTGGTTGCTGGTTAATACATGTCTCTCGTATCTTGTATATATTGTCCTGTATGCAGTAGTCGCACACTCGTGGTAGGGCGTGGTTGCCATTTTGTTTGGGTGTGGACTCTGTTTATACCAGTATAGTCAGTGTAGTCATTGTATGTTTCTTTTTGTAAGCTTAGTCACTTGTCTTTTTGTTTCGAGTGCGATATTGCTTGTCGTGTTGGTCTGGGCAACACAAAGCTATTGCACCAGTTTCTTGTATATTTCTGTATCTGAACACCAAAACTTGTAAAAACAATTGACCTTTGCCGTCAACCTGTTTGTCTGGTTTGCATTCCATTATTCATTGTTACTGCTGTTTCACTCAACTCCCATGTTACAGCCTCCCAGACTAGACATGGTCATAACATAACAAATGAACATTAATATCATGATCATCAATAACCATTCACTGTTCAACACATTTCTTTACATTCAGTCCAGTGGTGTAGCTTTAAGTGATCAAGAAGAAAGTGGTGGCAAGAAAGTTACCACTTCCTGTAGGGGTGTTAGACCTTTTAGAATCTTTTTGAAAAGTTATCAGTAAGTTGCAAGCTAGCAAGCCATTACATTTCCATTTTGAGTTAGACTTACTGATAAATCTGGACTTTTCTGAAAAGATTCTAAAAAGCCTAAGACTGCAAAACGTTCGTAGTCTTTGACTACATTCTACAATTATTAAAGTAGCTTTCGACTTAAAAAAAAAACAAAAACAACCACCACAAAATGGACCTCGAAATTGCCAGCCAATAATCAATATATCTAAAGTTACCTATTGTTAGCTAGCTAGCTAGTTAGTTAAGGCAGTGAAACACCAGGCCAGCCTTTTGGTGTTCAGTCTTTTAAAAACTTTTAAAATGCATTTTATGTGAATGCATTTGGCAAATATGAGCACAAGGTGTGACTGCTGAGATATCAGTTTAAACTCAAGAGCCATGTCAGTTTATGTTTTTGTTTTTTTTTGTTTGATCAAGAGAAAAAGCTGTGTGGCAGACAACTTAATCTTCAATTTCTTTCTATCATTTCTGCCTTGCAGAAACAACAGAGATAATAAAGATCTTTTTATCTGATTTTCTTTTCCTACAGTAATAAGAAATCCTCCCCTCCCTGCTATAGCTCAAGACAGTCAATCTAAAACTTGTGTGCACAAAAATCACTTGTACTGTGGTTGGATAAGCAGTCAGTGTTTACACGACAGGGCTTCATGCAAAATCTCATGCAAAATCTCAGACACCTTAGATGCAAAAAAGTGTTCTTGGCTCTGGGGTAGAGGTTCAGCCATCAGAGCCCATAAATTATCTTTATACCAGTTACCCAAAGGAGTTATTAGACTGCCACCCCATCCATGGCAGGGGTAAAAGCTAAATAGATTTTCTTTGCTCTTGCACATCCGAAAATTGTCTGACAGAGCAAGGTCAGCTGTCGGGGGGTGGGGGGGCCTTGCCTTTGTCAGTCAAAAGTGATGTGTTATGAGCCTGGGGCTAAGAACTCACAACCAACCCTGCAGCAAGCATGTCACACCCCATGCTGAAATAAGAGCGGATCAAGTCTGGATTTATAAAAAGACTATAGTCTTCCATCCCCACTTGGAGAGAATGGTCCTGTCAAACTTTCAACTCCCAACCAGTCGATAACTCCATAAGATCATAATTTTCCTCCGGCCTTGCCTTTCAGCCCAACAGCCTGTGGTTCAGGTATACTGGGGCCTGTGGCTCTGTTGAAATGACTGCCATTTCTCAGGGTGTGGAGGTGCAGCTGTTCTGCAAGCTTCTCCCAGCGGAGAACATTAAGGTAGTGAGCTGGGTCCTGAGGCACTGAAGCTGAAAATCGAAGGCAGTGGTATTGCTTTCCTGGATGTGTGGAAAACGTTGCTCATGCCTGAGAGTGAAATCAAGTGTGAATGTGACTCGTCCACACGTCATTCCTAAACTCTGCAGCAGGGCTCGAACTGATACAGAGCCGTTTGGCTCTTACATTGCCTACGTTTTGCTGGCGACCAACTGACACATCCTTTGGGCAACAGCTCCAGCAAGGCACCACCCTTACGATAGCAACAGGTGTGTTGTTGCAAAATGGCCGCAGGCAGAAGCAAAGAGGGACTCTTTGGTGCCGCCACTTCCTAATCTGTGCTCAATAGACCTTCATTCCCACATTCACAAAAGTCCATCTTAAGTTTCAGATCAGGCTGTTCTTACACAACCAAAAAAGAAACTTCCAGCCCCCGGTGATACTTCTGCTGGCATATCCTCGCAAAAAATGCTTCTCAAAGTTCTCAAATGTATAACCACAAATATACTATAATCAATTAATCAATCAACAAAACAAAGAGGAAGAATGTCTTAATTACTATTTGTAGTGTCTATTCCTTAGTATATTAATGGTAAACAGTGCACAGGCTTCTGCGATTGCTCTCATGGCAACAAAAGTCATCAAATAAAGTCAACAATCAATACATATAGAGCGTCAGACAGGATGTAGTGGTCAAACATCAGGGATACCTTGTCTACCCATAATCTCATTCAGTCACTGTTGGGAGTTTGAATTTGCTTAGGCAAAGCAGGTGCATCTGGGTACTTTTCCAAAACATGGCCCGCATTTGAATGAAGCCAAGATGAATAAACAGTCAAACTGCTGTCTGTGATGGAAAGAAAAAAAAATCTCGCCTTGGACATAAAGGTGAGGCTGGGATGACTCTGACTTCCCTTGGCAGGACAAATGAAAAATAATGACAGGCTCGGCATGTCAACAAATCGCTCTGTGGCTCTTACTTTTGTTTTATGGCCTGGCACCAGCTAGCTTTGCTCCATAACCACACTATCACAGCATTTAAACACACTTATACACGAGAATCTCTCACAGGGAACATCACTACTGCTTCTGAACAGCATACCAAAAAATGGCCCAATTACTCTGACATTAACAGAACCTCATAACACATGAGCATAAAGTGGCTATTCAGTGGCCAAAGACCAATGCACCAGCCACTTTCTTCCATTTTATTGGGAACTCTAAAAGTTTATAAAAACCCAGTCAAAGGTCAAAGCTGTCTGAAAATGCAGATGCTGTTAGTCATAAGCCAGAGTCAATAAACAAAGTCCGAGAGTATATGCAGCAGGCAATCACTGTAACAAAAGCTAAACTTTTTGCCATATTTTATTGAATGATTTGTATATTACAAACCACATATGATACGAACATTTAAAAAAAAAATCATTCCAGTTATACTTGTTGTGGTCTTTTCTTGACAGCATGAGCAAACACTAAAACGTACTGGAGTCCAAAAACAAACAAAAAAGTCAGCTCCTCCCCAAAATCCATTAGGCACGCGCACACAGTTGTAAAGGCATACTCTGCTATGGACCACTACAAGCGACATACTATAAAGCACTCTCTTTTTAACCACATCTGCATAGCCAGACACAGACACACAATACAGCTCTAGAGTACTAACAGAGATGTGGTCAAGGACCTGGAAAAGGTTATCCTGGCACCATTCTCTTACCATCAGCAAAACTAAAGAGAAGGTTGCTTAATTTCAGACAGCAGGTAGAACATTTTGCTCATGTGCATCACTGAAGCTGGTGTGAAAATGGTCAGAAGCTTGAGGGACTGGCCATGTTTTTCCTTTTACAGTCTTAAGTTGGTTGCCAGTGTTATTCTGGGTGGAAGTTTTGTAAAAAAAAAAAAAAAAAAAAAAAAAAAAAAGAAAGGTCTCACTTCAAAAAGTGCCATTTCAGGAAGACTACCAACATAAATGAAGATTATGGTTACCTTGGGCAATATTTTTCTTCTGCCTTTTGGCAAGAGGTACAAATGCATACAATGCATACCTATAGCCCTAGATTAAAAGGCAAAAAGACACACCTAAAGCACTCTGGAGCACTAGTTCCTATTTCTCCCACCCTTTTCTGACTTTCTAGCTTGTTGCTGGGCTGGATTCCACTGGCAGTTGCTGACATTTTTTGTCTGCTGCAGGACACTGTTTTCACCGGTTCCTAATTACCCAGGAGTGACCATGAAGTCTTATCTGATGTTTGTAGCATCTTATAATACATTAAAAATATGAAGAAAAGCATATAGCAGATAAAATATCTGCTCCACACCTAAAAATGTCCAGATTTAATTTGTAGAAGGGTTTTTAATTGGAGTCTCGCACACAGCCATTATGAGACGACAGTGCTCCTCTGACTCCTGTCTGTGATGGCCAGCAGAGGGGTAGCCACATCTGCATTTCCGGTGATGGGCTCAGAAAGGTGGTGAAGAGGGGGGACCCTACATGCACTCTTTCGCCACATTCACCCGTCTCCCTCTGAGCCCACAGCCCTGCCCTCCCTCCTTGGCCTCTCAGAGACTGCACTCATTGTCTCTTTAGTGCCACAAGCACAAATAGTGAACAAGCGGGCCTTTCTCCGCATCCGGATAGGGAGGGGGGCAATGCCAGGACACCTGATCCTATCCAGGGTGCACACAAAGCTAGAGATGAACCAAACCATCCCCCAACTCAGTCCCCATGGGGAGTGAGCTACGCAGAAGATGATAAGTTTGGAAGAGCAACAAGTAGAGCAAAGCTCATTTCAACTCCTCCTGCCACGTGGGAGTTCCTTAAAATACATCATCTCTGTACAGAAAATGTAGGTCCTACAGTGTCACGATAGACCCCTCAATATCCTGATTGAATGTTTAAACCATTACAGTTAGAACACTAAACAGTCTTCTAAATCCAGCTGAGGATCTCATTAAATCTTAGAGTACCTGTACGCAGAGTTCGGCAAGAAAACTTTAAGAAGAAACGGACCAAACTCTAGAGACAGAGCCTCCAAAATCCTAGAGCAGTTGCAGTGACAGCAGCTATTTGCTTTGCTACCTGTTATCTTGCAACATACAACGTAATTAGTAACCGTATGAAAACTGCCTGCAGACGTTTAAACATCAAACAGAAACTCTGGCAATTACGAGTCCACCTTAACAAGCAGTTGAAATGAAACTGGCGACACCGAAAATGTTTTTTTTTTTGTTACTTCAGTTACAGATAGTCAGTCAAGCACGTTGCGTCTGCTGTACCCCTCAAAATGTGATTTAGTATTTCTAGCCAACTAGATAGTTTGAATGTGGTTCGCTTTTTAAACCATCAAAATAACATGACTGCTAATTTCCCACTAGCTCATTTTTAGGCACTATGAGGAAGACTGGACAAATTCCTCCATAGCATTAAACTACCACAGTAAGGAAATGTATTGAAATCGAGGATACGGTGGAATGCACCTTTGGTAACCAAACAGATCTCGATCAGGTCTTAGAAATTTTGGCGCCCTTTAAGAATACGATTTGTTTCGTTTTATATGAATAGCTGCAGATCAAATGGAACACCGAGCTAGCTCAGATCTGTTAGACTCGTGGCAGGTGTACAGTACATGGTGAATAACCCAGGCACATTCACCTGACGGCTGAGCGTTCACTCAAGGACAGACGGCACGTTTCTTGCCGCACGTCGTCCGTCTGTGACGCGCACGCCGTGTCGTCGTAGCCTGAAGCAAGGGCATTCTCTCATAAGCTTGAGAGCGGGAGAGAGCCACAAACACAACGATCGAGTGTGCGAGGGTTCCTGCGTGTGCCTCTAAAATCAGCGTAAGAATTAGGAGTAAGGAGCTAGTCTAAGGAATCAAATATTGTTGTCATTAATGGAGTTACACAAACGCCCGGGCAGATCACGCTACTCTCGTCGCCTGCAGGCAGATTCACTCTTTCTTTACGAGGAAGGTGTGTATGCGTGCCCCAGACACAGTGCTGTCTCGCATTTCACCAACGTTTTTTTTTTTTAAAAAAACAACGCTCTTCCCAGGAGTCCTGGTAGTTTCATGCAGGTACGCCTGAAACTGGCCAATGATCACAATAAAGCAAGAACTCATTTGAACACTGGATGCCAAACGAAGCAAGAGCATGAACACGACTGAAAGACCAATTAGTTCTGGTGTAGGACAGAACATTCATGAACAGATTCGGTAGTGGGATAAAAACAGGACGGTGCTTTGCGTAGAGCACTTGGAGAATTCCAGGGGGGAAACATTTAATCGGATCACTGATCTCATGTTTTCATAGACTTGAGGGGGAAAATAATTCCACATTAAGTGCATACCAATCGACGAGGATTGTGAACCCCTTACAAGAGGAGAAAAACAATATCTTTACTTAACAGGGCATAATAAGTGGTTTGCTGGGACTGTAATTACTCCACTAGATTTAAATTAGAGGGATGAACTAATTCAATTGTAAATATTTAATCAAATCAATTATAGAGGCGGAAATAGGATGGAATGGAGCGCGCCGCTGCCACTGCTTCTTACAGATTCAATGAAAAACCTTGATGGATTGATGCAGCCGCAGGTAAACAGCTCCATCCTTCTAAGCACGGACATGAGAGAGTGGAGAACACAGGAGATGAACGCGGAGACTGCAAAGGTTTTCATCCTGTCAGTTGAGATGCTTTAAGTACGAAGACGGTCATCCCATTGAAAGGATTTTAACCTGCTGCCGGCAGCCTACTGCACAAGAACGTCCTCATGATGTTCACCGTCATCATGCGAGCAGCCCACGCTAAATGTCCCATAATTCGGCTCAAAGTATCTGCCATTCTTGCTTCCTCCCTCTTAACTGGCGATAGGGCATAGAGATCAGCGCACTGCAAGTACCATTTTCAATGCTGATGAGCTGGGCGAGAACGACTGTTGGAGGATTTGCAGTGCAAAGCACGGTATAATTATATGGATATGAAAATGCCTACGATTTCTCTTTTGCATGCCATAGCTACCCATAAAAAGGCTGCAAGGGTAAATGATATACATGATTTTTTTTTAAACATCAAATAAAAATCACCAAATAAATTTAATTGTTAAGAACTTTAAAAGTAGCCCATCTGACAAAGTAGATGTCAAAAGAGGAGATGAATAATAAAGTGTGTGCATATCCAGATTCATTCTCTGCATGTTTAATAATGGCTGAAAAGGCCTTGATATATGCTCACGGAGAGAGGGCTGAATGCTTCTAAGACTACATGCAATTACTTTCAACACCGACACGGTTGTAATGTTGTTAAATAGAATATCAAAACTTCATTAACATAAAAATAAAAATTATTACATCGCGTTCATCACAGGGTGTTAGGGCATCACATTTCGCTGGGGGATACAAGAGGCCTAAGACAAATGAATATACGAGCAAACACGTAACCGGATGTCTCAACACGCTACTTTAACGAAGAGTCATATAAGTAGGCATCGATCAGGCTTAACAACAACCGAAAACAATGCAGGATCTTTACGTCGTTTAGGAAACGTACAGACGACGCAAACTGCGTACGGTACTGCCTGAACTAAAGCCTGTGAATGTATTAAAATGAATCCTTCGACATCTAAGCTTATGCATGTAGAATAAAAAAATGCACAAACGTCAAGAAACAACTTGTCACTGAAATCGTAGTTTCTTTCGCTGCGAGATATTTCAGCACGAGTACTCTGCAGTTTATATAAATGTGTTACGTTGTCTTATTAAAATTAATATTAGGGCATGAGTGATCACTGCACTTACGTACGTATAGATAGGGCTGACCTCATTCACGTATATCAAGCTTTTGCTTCAGGAAATCCCACAAGGCTTAATTACAAACATGAATTTTAAAAGGCGTAGTTGAACTTTGCAGAAACTTCCACTTTACTGATGTCTGGACAAATCCAAACAGCTCCGAATCACGTACAGGTTAGGAAGCACAAACTTTGGAGTTCCAGGTAAATTGAATTATCACCTGACTCAGGTAGCATGAAACCACGCCTTCAACCCACGTGATTAGCTTCCCCCCCTGACGTCGATATAGCGTTAACACCGAATAAAGCGTCTCATCAATAACATAAACCTCTAGGATTTCTATGCTTAAGTTGGTCTCTGATGTGCTTTTCATTTATTACCCTACATTTGAATAATTTTGCCATGTTTGGCGCGTTGTTTTTCAGTCATACGTTTTATTTCTCCAATTCTATGTTATCACATTAAATTAAGATAATAGAGTTAACTTAACATTTAATAACCCCCATAAAAAGGTCCTCTTGGTTGATTTTATATTCCCATCTAGAATCAACGTGTCATATTAGCGCTTTTTAAATACATATATTTATTGCATACATGGGGATCAACTTGATATTTACACATTAAATGTTTTATTATTTCACAAACTGTACAGAGCAATGAGACTGAAAGTGTATATCATTGGGATATTGGAACCATGGTTCAATATAAGATTTTAACAAGCTATTATTAGCTTGTATGCGGCACGCCTTTGTGGGGAGATGGAATAACTATTAACAGGCAACCTTCCCAAAGACTATGTTTGTTGTCTACAGGGGAACAAAAGCACAAAACTCGGGGGCGTGCTCTGTTGTCTGACAAGCACTTGCTCCAAACATTGCTAGAACACGGAAAGGCAGAGTGACACTATTTAACTCCTTTGATCATAATAGGATAGCGAGAGTGTGCCAACATGCCACTTTCCCTCAAAGATCCCCCAGCCAACTCTCTCTCAGCGTACCCCCCCCCCCCCCCGCACACAGACGACCTCCATTTGTTTTCGTTCTTACCAGTGAGAGGAGAGGAACACATATTCTATACGGCGAGAGTTTCCGTTCCTTTCCGATAATTCTCCGCGCATGTCTGAAAGGATTGCTCACAACACACTGTAATTATGCACTGGAGTGGCTTTATTTGCTGTAGCCCATCCCCCTTTCCACACACATACTCTAATTATGTAGAGAAGAGGAGCGTCCAAATTGGCCTGTCTATAAGAACGATAACTAGCACATGTGCCCAGTGAGGTGGAAAGGTGAGCAGGCCACGGACTTCATTACCGGACAGGGAGCAGAGGTGAAGTTCAGGCTCTATTAATCTGATGTGTTGGATAGATCGGTCTGGTTTCCTCCCTCATCTAACATTTATATAACAGTGATATATATAAAATGTTTATAATACCCACTTCCACATAAATGTCTCATGGTCCTTTATAGTCATCTGATGCCTCCATCTGGGTCAGGGCCCCGTTTCCCTGAATGATAAGGTAGAATACATACAGGCTTGTGGTTAGATTGGAGTTTGAACATTGTGTTTGTGTGTATGTGTGAGGGCTGGTCGTTTGGGAGTCCTTCAGTCCCAGAGCTGCAGTACTTCAGGGTAGCACCAGCAGGGCAGGCGCACATATGCTACTTGCATTTATGACGTAATGTTTGCACGTCCCCCTTCACTAACAAAATAGAGCTCACCTTGCTGGCCTTTATGTTGCTCTAAAGAGCAATGTTTCCATTTTATATTTGTTCAGCTATATCACTGTGTTAAAACATAGGTGGTAAACACTGATAAGATTTTTAATATTGTAGAGAAAACACCACAGATTGTTTAAGTCAAATTGTTACAATGAATCATTCAGTGTTTGTGTTGTAATTGCATGACGGTTCACCAGTATGCAATTATTTAAATAAAATGTCTCCCCCTTCTGGCTATGTTCTGTACTGCACAACACAGATCACAGCTTTGATGTTTTGCTTTTGCAACGGCTTTCTTTCATGTAGCTACTGTAAGCTCGAAGGCACGTTAAATGGATGTGATAACTTAAGATAGCTTATTTTTCAGGTTTTCAGGCAGCGATGTTCTGCAGACTACAAGTGTTTTAAGTTTTGAAAATGTATAGGCCTTAAATTCTAAACAGGCAATTGTCTATCATGGTCTTGTCATAAGTGAATAAATATTTTAGCATAGCCTCCACAGAAATACGCTGTTGTGAAACCTTGTGAGACTTCAAATAGTCAGATGCTTGTGTTTGGTTGGTATATAGCAGCAAATATGCCAAATTGACTCTACAATGTCAGCAACAATTAAAGAATCCAGCTGGCAAAGATGTTTCATGCGATTCCATCTGGAGAGAAGAATAGAAACATACTTCAATTCCCCATTGCAATCATTTGCAAAGTTTTCACAAGTCCTAAATGAGAACCATATGTGTATAATTTGGTTGTCCTTTGCAAACCTTAACAAATAGCTGGTCAATACAGTAAAAAGGTTTGACCATTAACACTAGGAAACCAAAGTGCTATGACATAGCATTTTTACTTGTGTTACATTCACTTTGGCATTTGATCTGTTCTCTGTGTATCCGAGGCAGCAGGTGCAAGATTGATTTTGGCAACCTGACCTTCTGTTCATAATTCTAATTGCTTTGTAAGGAGGCTACAAATCACACTGACTCCACACCAAGTCTCTTAGCTGGGATGAGATGTGACCTGCCTTTGCAGCCATCTGGAGGAGTCAAGGAGAAATTTGGCTTAATACACTTGCACTATTTGCACTATCTGGCTGCTGGCCTAAACTACTCGGACATGGGGCCTATCAGAGCAAAGCGAGATGATATCCATTGCAAGAATCAGCTGACTCATGAACACCAAATGAGTGACACTAGTGGACATACAGATGAACTACAGGGCAATTTCTCTTTAACCATGTTATTTGGCTTTGTTCGCCTGCATTTTCTGTACTTTATTTCCTGAAACATTTTCTCCTTTGTACTGTCTGCATTCTAATACAAATTTAGTTACAAGTAATTTTTAGATCTTATACTCTCTCAGTCAGTGAGTCAGGTAATCTTACTCGAATGTCTTTGTCTGTATTTTGCTTTTCACATGATCACAGCATTTTAGGCCTAGATAAATGTCTAAAAAGAGGTCTTAGCCTTCAGTAAACTCACTTGCCTTTGGTCTCTGTCAGTACTAGTGATATCATTACATGCAAATGCTGCTGTTACATCCAAAATACACAAATATACATGTCTCTATATTTTCCTACATTATTCTAGATATTGCTTTGGGGTAACTGTATTAATGTTTGTTTATCTGGTGGGAGGGGGGATTCAAGCCTGATTCACTGGACCTTGTGTCACATGCCTGGTCACTTTGGCAGAGATATTGCTGGGATCCCTCACTGAACACAAAGCTCTGGCCAGGAGAGAGGTCATGCATTTGCTAATTGTTTATTGGCCCAAATCATATCAATGCCTGTCAGCACTTCTCACATTCTGGGTTCAGAAATGGATGATGCATTCATGTGCATTTCTTACAAAACAATACAATGAGAATGTGTTGCACTGATTCACAATTCAATGTCCAGCGTGGAGACAGATTTCCTTTCTTTCACTAGCTTGTGATTCTGTGCTGTGCTCATTATGATGTGTTGCTTTGATGTGCATTGAGGTTTGTGATAAGAGGGCTGCACTTACTTTGATGTTTGAGATTACATTACTGCCTTCTTGATCTATTAGGCTGATGTATAATTGATTGGTGTGATGCATTCATTCATCATTCTTAACTGGCAAAATAACTTTTTAACTATAAGCTAGCGCTTCATTTTATTTTTAGCTAAGACATTTTTATGTTTCTGTGACACAGAAGATGCTATGTAGGTTTAATGGTTGTGGCTACACAATTCCACCTTTATAAGATTTATAACCTTAATAAGAGTGGATTATCATTTACTCTTCAATTAACCACACTTGTGTAGGCATGCTTTTTTAGAAACTGTGCTAGGTCAACAGGTCTAGGGATTTTTTAATTATTCCTTTACAATAAAGGAAGGGGATCCTGCAAAAGACATGACATGTTGGAGGCCTTTTCAAATTCTATTCAGCAGATGCTACATAATGCTACCTAAGTCTAAATAAAAGTGGTAAAAGTATATCATTTGAATAGATTATACTGTGAACGTTTTTATGTTATTTAGTACATGTTGATGCCTGTTTTAAAAACGTCAATTAACGGAATATATAACCTATAGGAGTGTAATAATTGGTACATGAGATCAAACAATGACGTTCTGACAATTTATTAGAGGAGTTGTTCAAATGCCTTATTTCACTCTCGAATTGCTACCTTTTGAAAAATGTGCACCACCGTCTGAAACCAAGGGAGGGTGCCATTTCGTAAACTATGAGTGTACTTCTACTGTATAATTCATTAGTATGTTTACATCAAAAACATTACACACCTTTACTTGAAAAGATAAAAAGGATCAATGAGACATAATTTCGTGGTACCCAGAATCCTTCGTGGCAGCTCTGCCTGTGGTTGCAGCGTGTACACTGGTATGTGTGTGTGTGTGTGTGTGTGTGTGTGTGTGTGTGTGTGTGTGTGTGTGTGTGTGTGTGTGTGTGTGTGTGTGTGTGTGTTTGAGTGTGTGTATGTGCGTGCGTGCGTGTGTGTGCGCACCTGCATACACGAAAGGGGATCTTCTGGCCTATTTTTATTTAAATAATATGAAAGAGAAGTTATGCAAACCTCTGCTATTCATCGTGATCACAAGGTATACAGCAAGTCGACTTTAATCTTAACTTCAGAGTAAGGTGGCTTCCTTTTAGTTGTCTTTTATGCTTTTTGCATATAACATCAGGCGCCATTAGAGTCTGATTACACCCAGATATTTTTACAGACCGAGATTAAGTTACGTCCTTTAATATTACTTAATATTCCAAACGTTTTAAAAAGCTAAAATATAAATTTAAATTTTCATTAATAAAGTGAACTAAAATAAATAAAAGTATTCAGATATAACATTAGATATAACATATATATAGATATAACATATTCATTACTCTTTAGATGGGGAATGATCACTTTTGGTAAATAAGTAATTTCGGTGTAGACCGAATATCATAAGGGTTGTTTAAAAGTTTGATACTTATTTATTGAGATATTTTAAAATATTTTGCGATCCTATTCAACATATTTAGAAATGCGCGTTAAACAGCTAATATATACCTGCATAAACTCACAGTATCTATCGATATTCATGAAGGTCCAAGTATCCTACCTGATAGCCTATATGCTGAATGTGTGTGCCTATACAATTCGCATAGCCCTTTAGTCTTCAGTTAAACGTAGCCTGAAGAATGGATAACCTGGAAAGTCGTAATAGTCTCCAAAACCAAAACACATTATGGACTATGTAACTCGGTCCTCCGAACTAAATAAAACTACATAATGGGAATACAAAAGTTATGGCCCATTCAGGACACGATTAAAACGTTTCCTTTCAACATGTGACGATCAAAGTATTTGAAACTTTAAGGTACAAAGGGCGTCAAACTCCGTTAAGTGTAATGTAAAAAGATAATCGCCTTGTACTGGGCCTTAGTGTGACCTTTATACTTCCACAGTAAGCAGAGAGGTGATAATTGGCCAATAATGGCGTTATTAATCCTAACTGTGGACTTAGTTTGAAGTTAAAATGAAGAAGAGAATAAATATCAAGCTTACTTGAGACTGAGTTCAGAACTGAGCCTGAACAACTGAGGAGAGGTTAGATCAGCTGGAAGGACATTGTTTTTCATAAATAGCGTATAACAAAGAGAAAACCATGGATGCTTCGAAGTTCTCCAACTTCACTATTGATTACATTCTGGGAGAAACGACGCAAACTCAGACACCTGGGTCGGAGATTCCAACAGCTCCGGCATCCTTCAGCGGAAAGCTTAATGCATTGAACCTGGTACCATCGTATGATTTTAATGACCAGGCCAGCGCGGGCGCAATGATGAGGTTCCAAGTGCACTGCCCAGGAATATACGACACAGCTTCTTGTTATAACACGTTACACTGTTGTGGACTGGTCAATTACTATCAAACTAACTTGAACATGAGTTGCTGTTGTGAGCAGTGTTTTTACGCACTTCCAGGTAGGCTTATGTTTAATCTACTACTGCATTAGCAGAACACATTTGCACAAAACAAATGCATATAGAATATTCTTAAATATATACATATGCCTATTTTTAATGCGCGTATATTAACGTTTATGTAATTGCTAATTATTTCTCACAGACTGCAACAAAGAAAAAAGCTGCAGTTTCCGAACAGTTCAGCAGAGGCAGCGAAACCGGATTCGAACTGTTTTCACCGAGAGTCAAACGAAACAACTGGATCAGCTCTTCAGCCTCACCGACTACCCAAGCGCCGAGGCACGAGCAGCGCTCGCAAAAAGCACCGGCCTTAGCGAAGAGACAGTTCGGGTTAGTTAATTGGTCTGTTTGTCTGTTTTGTTTAAACTCAAACTGATCATTTTTACAGTAGTGTAGTCTTTCACGAAAGATTCACAGAATACTCTCATTTTTTTGTCTTTTAGGTTTGGTTCAAAAATCGTCGAGCTCGACGAAAAATACAGAAAAGCACAAGCAGCGCAATGGGGCCTCACGCTTCATAAAAAATCATCTTCATGAAGGCGACCTGTAGTAGACCTCTGCTTTGCTTTAACCAACTTTAAATAAAGCTTACGGATTCAGTTTAACAGTGCTGTCATCTTGTCCTCAATAAAAATTCAGGTGAAATTCATAAGTTTATGCAAGCTTCTTCATTTCCTAAAAGAAATGACAGAGATACCATGTACGAAACATCAAATGTTTATTATTGGTATATCCATAGTCAGAGGAGAATTCGCACTTAAGTTATTGATGGGAATTAACATGCAAATACACTGCTGGAAAAAGAGGAGCACAATTTTATAAAGACAGCATGCAGTAGCCTAGTTAGCTAAACCAGAACTGACCCAGCATTACGATCCTCACAAATCTTTCTTAATAGTTTACATGAGTACACAAACATGGATACTGTCACCAGGTTGTCCAACTGATGCACATTAAAAAGTACATATTGAAATTATTAAAATATATCTTTTTGGACGGAGACATGTTTACAAAGTAATCATACCAAGTAAGATACACAACCCTAGATTAAGAGGATGTAGATTAGCTACTTAAAATGCTATTTTAAATATTTGATACTGAGGGAATTAGACATTCAGTGAGAGATAATTCATACACTCTGTAGCTATCTCATACACTATCTTGTCATTAAATGAAGTGAAATGTCTTCGGAAATGGAGGTCATAAGAAATAAAGAGATTTTGAGTAGCGGTGTTTTGATGAAATGTGAACATCATAAAAAGTCACTGTAAAACAATGCACTTGTTACAAAAAATGGCCAGATCCCACTAAAATCAATGATTATGCATATTATTGGTATTACTGTGTGAATTAAATTATGCACTCAATCTTAAATGCCTTTTACTAGTCTCATATCACTACAAGGCAATGTACTCACTACACAAATTGTATAGCACACATATAACTAGCAATGTGCTGACTGAAAAACAAAATCATATGATTTTTTAAAGTAGTACATTTTCATTCTTTTATTCACTGCTTTTTTGCAGCACTACAGTGCTCTTCATCAGGGTATTAAAGAGATTGCATAAGCAATTCCATATATTATTATTATAATTATTATTTTACTTTCCTCATGGTCAGCCCATAGTTCCCAGCAGACCTGGGATCATCCTATAATTTCTATAATGCTGTCTGTGATAAAAAAGGTGTCATTAAGAGAATGACTCCAAAGCAATTTAATTACTTAAGGACAGAGAGTGACTGGATCTTATCTCCCTCATGCTGTGTTTAAGTATACACAAATACCATCCATAATCACATAGCAAGTTGACATAGATTAGATATTGCTGTTTTTACTTAAACACTTGTTAACACAGATATAATCACATACATTTTTGAATTTTAGAGGTGCTGAAGTAAAACATTCACAAAATTGGTTAACAAAAAAAAATTGAAATGAGATATAGAAAGAGAGAAGGGCTGGTAAGTAAGTACATCAGCCACTGTACTATAGAGAATAGTATTGTTGGGTGACCTGCTTTAGGATTAATGCAAGTTAGGGATATAATTATTCTTGTAAATTAGTTTCATCTATAAACCTAGCAAAAAAGACAGAAATGTGTTTTATTTTGTAATTTGTTTCAATGTTAAAATGAATTACACAATGCAGAATGAGGTGATTGATTTGACTTATTGATTATAACTTAGGCCTTCTACGATTAGGCTGAAGATGACATTTCTCTTGTCTTACGTCTATGTGAGTAATGGCACAGAATCTCATGAGATTATAAAACTAACCTCATCTTCAGACTTTTGATGCAAAGGAAAATTACTAATCAGCACAAGTGGGAGATATAGAACTTCACGCACTATCAATATGCACATGCCTGCACCTTGTCATGCGGAGGGGATGCCAGTACAGCTATAATCCACACTGGCATTCAGAATGATTAGAATATAAACAAGAAAACCCTGTATTGTTTTTTTTTTTAGTTTTTTTTTTTTTTTGCTGTCTTCCTGGTAATTCACAATAATTTCAGGTTACATGTATTTTGCATTTATTCCTACTATGATATTCATTTAATGGTCAGTGGTGGGAGAGGTCACAAGGTTATCTGGCAACATATTTGAGACAGACACTAACCTTCTACATATAAGCATGTTGTGAGACAACTAATGAAAAAGGCATTTTAAAGCATTGTTTCTCACTGAATATTGACATTAAGATAGAGTGCACACGCCAGCAGAAGTCACAATATACTTTGGACTAATCTCGGAAAAGGTGTTTTTCTAAAACAAAATCACACAGGCCAAGCACACAAGAACATTTAATGGAATGTTTTTGGAGGATTAATTTTAGGGGTGATTTTTTTACAACCATGTAAATGTTATCTAACTAAGAAAAGTTCCATGCTAATGAATGGCTTTTGTTAGGGTTATTTTTCCCTAATTCAGAATTCCAGAAACACTGTTTGTTCTTTTGTTTAACAAACGGAATGCAGGACAATAATTGCAAGGCACTAGTTTTTTGCTGTTGATCTGCAGTCAAAGGGGAAATTGAGGAATCACACAGTTGTGCCTTTGCCAGTCTGTGTGACTTTCAGAGAAAAGCACATACCAATGATGTATGGACAGTGAGAAGGGGAATGTTTGCCACTGAGTGAGAAGGGGGTTGGTGGTTTAGGATTGCATTTCCGCACGGAGCATCCAGGGGAACCAACAACAGAAGAGCAACCTGCTGAAACAAACATACAGGTCACAGGTCATAGGTGTGAGATTTTACTTTAAACATACGTAATTTTTTACAAATTCATTCCAGACAAACATACCTGGATATAGAACTCTCAGACGTGATGTCTTTGGGAGACCTCACAGCATTGAAGTTCCGCTTTGGCTGGGACACTGAAGAGTAATACAAGAGTAAATCATCATGGATGATAAAATTCCTTACTGGTGTCAACCATTTCAAATTGCTGAAAGCATATAACAGATAAATGCTGTAGTAGTATTAAAACATTTTATATTGAAATTTTCTATGCAGTCTGATATTACAAATATTACATAAAAATAACATGTGTTATATACCTTACCCAACATTGGTGGGGGCAGTAAATATTTGAAATAATTTAAAATCTGATATGCATTTTTCTAACATGCACAATTAATGTTCAGGAAATGGCGTGTAAAGCTGGTGGGATTTGTGCTAGTAACAACTACACTTCATATGAGAAGCATGCTTCCCCTTAAAATAAGCTAAGCAGAGATATATGACCTGTGGGAAAGAGCCTAGATCATGGTCAGCACTAAATGATCATGCTCCTTATACTTACTAGTCACCTGGTGGACTTTCTTCACCAGTGTCCCCTCACCCTGGGAATCCTTTGGGCCTCCAATTCTGCAGAATAAAAATGACAACATGCCTTATTTTGTTATCACACCAATAATAGCATTTGAACTATTATTAACTATTATTATCTGTTTAGTCTTGTCAAATCTAACCTAAAGCCTAGGTCACTGTGACCTTTGATCTTATCTGAAGGGGTCACTGCCTTTCATATGCCTCAGAATTATACAGCTTAGAACTGGTGAAGGAGAGCACAATGCAGCTACAGGATCAGATGAAGTTTGATCACAGTACATGCTATTTTTGTTACCTTTGAACTCGGGACGGTGGGGCAAACACTCCGTATTTGGGCAGGCAGGTGAAGTAGCGGACCCCGAACACAGAACCATCATGCTTCCCTGTGGGCTGCTCCAGTTCCACTCCAAACCAGTAGCCTGCATAGAAACCCCACCGACCCAGACAGTGATCAGCATACTCCTATGAATGTATCTCCCAGCCATGGACAGAGAGACCACTGCACCTATGGCATTTAGCTGATGCTTTTATCCAAAGTGACTTACAATTATGACTGCGTATAACTTGAGCAATTAAGGGTTAAGAGCCTTGCTCATAGGCCCAACAGTGGCAGCTTGGCAGTGGTGGGGCTTGAACCAGCAACCATCTGATTATAAGTCAAGTACCTTAACCATTGTAAGTTGTAATTTATACATTTTTGGAACCACCTTTGCGCTCAGTACTCAGCTGCCTTGTGCTCTGTGTATGGAGTCTCAACCCTTGATGACCTCTTTCATGAATGACCTGGTTTGGACTACTATGCACACTATGAGCTACCAGCTTCTGAGTACATCAGTGATGCTAGAAATGTGATTAAAACTTATGTTTGACCTCAAAACATAACGTGGTGTCTTAGGTACAACTATACTCCATACTTAACAAGGTTGTTACTGATTGTATGCTTGGGTGGTGAAGATGATGATGATGATGATTAGATTGATACCACGTTAATGCTCGTGCTTTTGCCTGATTTCTTGATATGTCTTCTACCTGTGCTTGCAATAAACATACCTGGTGCAAAATCTGTTTTCCCGTAAAAGCGGACGATTCCTTGTTTCTGTCCGGCCACCAGAACTTGGTCTCCCACTTCAACTTTGACTCCATCAGGATCCAGACTGCCCACTGACAAAGACTTTTTCCTCATAACTAGTAAGTTTTGAAAAATAGATGTATTAAAGGGAAATGTGTTTGGTTAACACATGTTTAAAGGTGAGTTAAATTATCTGATAGGTCTTAGGTTTCACCTCTTACCTACAGCAGTACATCAGAAGCAATATCAAACATCAGTAGGGACACACTGACAGGAAGTGGGTTTGTTACTCACTTTTCTCACGATCCTTCTCCTTCTTCTCTTTCTTGATCTTGCCAGTGACACGGGAAAAGTCCATGCGAGGGGTTTTGGGTGTGGAGGTAACTGAGGAGGGGGTTTGATCGACAGCTTTGCTGATCTTGGACACTGGGGCAAAGATTCCTACAAAGAAAACAGCATAGTGAATAAACCCCACCCCCACAAATAGCATTTACTGAAAAGTAAGACATCCATGTTGTGAACCTGTACATTAAAGGGATGTGAGTGAAGCACAGATCAAGATGCATACCCAGTTTGGGTGGGCAGATGAAGTAGCGGACTCCTCCCACGCTCCCATCATTTTTGCCCACGGGCTCATCCAGCTCGATGCCCACCCACTGGCCACTGGCAAACTCAGTGGTGCCACAGAAACGGAGGGTGCCCGTCTGATGAAGAAAGACAGGCTACATAAACATGGATACATGCAACTGGACTAAAAACATTCTCCATGATGCTGGAACTCCAGCTTTTAACTTGGATGGGAGGCATATTATGATTCTCTTATCATCTCATAGTTATTACAGTTAAAAAAAAAAATCTGTTAATTTGTTGATTTCAAATGTATACACACACGTATATCCATGGTTCTCACATCTTTTGTATATACCCTCGTGCACTGGGGTTGCTTGTGTAGTAGCATTACAACAGTCCAACCGACTCTTGTCCATGAGTGTTTTGTATGTGTTCCAGTAGTCCTCTTTTCATTGCCCTGGTCCCCCAGCATCTGACACAGATATCTTGTTTTTAACAATAATGCCTCATTGTTAGTGAGGGGTAGCATTAAGGACCAACATCCACAAGTGGCAAGTGCTATCACAACTTGAGATTGTTATGGCAAAGGGGAGCCAGGATGACAGGTCAGAGGGGGGATATCATCATCATCGTCATCCCCACACCATGAACTTGGGAACCAAGACCCAATGAGTCCATGCTCAATAATAAAGCTGATGACCTGAAACTGAAAACCATGTCTAAGCTGAGCAGACTACCAAGATGTAGTAGATGATCGAATGAAGTACCTGAAAGATGTGAATAAACAATGTCTGTGATATATGCAACAGTGATATTTGAACACCACGGAGAAGGATATCTTGAAAGGAGAAGTCTGAAAACTCTTAGAAATCCTGAAGAGAGAGGATGTTCTCCCATTCAAAGTATACACCCAGTGGCAGTGGCATAACAATAATAACACTGATATTCATACTGCTAGTAACCATAACACTAGCAGACAGCCAAGAAAGGGTCTCAAGCATGAAGAACTGTAAAGCTGACAAAGCCAATTCAATGATTCAACACATGGATCCTGGAATGCTTGAGGCTGTATATCAAGAACTTGATCAAGGCCAACTTTAAGTCAACAGCATGAGTTTACCAAGGAGATTCCCTGTTCTCGCTGCTTTGCCTGAACCCCATCAGTGGCTACGGATACCAGCTACAGAATGGATCAACCATGAGCCACATCCTGTACATGGATGCCAGAAGTAACTGAGACATCAACTCACCAATCCATCTCACTAAGACAGCAACAACAGCAATGACATCGGAATGTCTTTCGGACTGAATAAGTAGATAAGGTCATATGTTTACAAGGAGAGTAAACATACAGAACAGAGGGCAGCTGGGCAAATCCCACAGGCAAATGGGAATCATGAAGAGGCTACAAGGAAAGCAACTACAGCCAAATACCTACAAAGAGTGAGGCAAGTCCTGCTGAATGGGAATCAGTCAGCTGAATGGGAAAAAAAGATCCGAGCTACCCCGCTGGCACAAAAAGCTGGCCTAAGGATGAGATAGAAGCCACTGAGATCAAGACAATGCATGGAAGTTTTCATCCCAAGCACTTTGAGACCGTATACTAAGAAAGGGGGGCTGAGGACTAGTGAGAGTCAGAACCACTATCTGGGATGAAACAAACAAGATCCAGGAATACACCAGGATAATGACCCCAAGTGACAAAGTGCTTAGTGAATACCTCAGACAGCAGAAACCTGAGGACAGTAGAAACCCTACGAGAATGGAAAAGAGGAGGAACAGAGGAAAAACCCCTGTACGATACTGACCACTGGCAGATAGTGGAAGTGGTTGATATGGAGAAATCCTACCAATGGGATTGAAAGACAGCACACAGGCACCAATCATGGCAGCAGTACAGGAACAAGTGCTAAACATGAGATCAGTAGAGGCTGGGATCTATCACACGAGGCAGGACCACAGATGCAGACTATGCAAAGATGCCCCTGAGACAATCCAGCACATAATAGTGGGATGCAAGATATTAGTAGTCAGGTTGTTCATGTAAAACCATAACCAAGTGGCTGGCATAGTGTACAAAAACATCTGTGCTGAGTATGGGCTAAGTGGAATATACCCCTAAAGGTGGTGGAAAATGACTGTGCTAAGACCCTGTGGGACTTCCAGAAACAGACAGACAAGATGGTAATGGCTAACCAATCAGACATAGTAGTGGTAGACAAACAATAGAAGAAGGCCATAGTGATAGGTGTGGCAATCCCAAATAATAACAACATAAGGAAAAAGGAGCATGAAGGAAGAAAAGATGTGGGGGGGTAAAGCAACTGTGGTTCCCATAGTAATTGAAGCACTAGGGGTGGTAAACCCCAAACTGAGAGAATGGCAGTCCTGGGAACAGCCAAGATACAATGCAGGACTCTCAAGCTCCTAGGCCTTTGGTAGAGGACCTGGGTGTGAAGGAAAAAGTCAGCCCAGAGGTCAAAAAAAAAAAGTAAAAAAAAAAATTAATAAAATATATATATATATATATATATATATATATATATATATATATATATATATATATGGGAATAAAGCAGCTTGTTTCGGTCGTAAAATGCTGTATTCTTGCTACTGCTATTCTTCTTTTCACTGCTCCTCAGCTTTCATTAGTAATACCCTGTTAGTGCTTTGTGCTCACCCCAACCCACCTTCATGTCGTCGAGCAAAATACGGTCCCCCAGTTTCAGGCCAAGTGAAGACAGCATGAGGTTGCCGGGGATGTTGTCGTAGTTGGGTAGAGTTACACGTGGCAGATTGCAGCTGAGCGGCACGGCGTCCAGCAGCAACTGCTTGAGCTCCTTGGCCACCATGGCTGCCTCTGCCTTGTCCAGACTCATGTCCATGGGGTCAGGGACAACGTCAGCTGGGCCCTGGCCCTTATCATTCTGGGGAAAAACAGCAGAAAATGATTAGTGTGGTGGAAACATCGTTGCCGTTGGCACTAAACAGGAATATAGTGGATAGTGGATAAAATGAGATCTTGGGCCCACTGGCTCCTGGGTCATACCCGGACAGTGGGATTGGCTCCATGCTCCAGCAGGCATTTGACAGCTCCCAGGCATAGGTTGGAGGCGGCAATGTGAAGAGCAGTGCCATGGTAGAAGTCACTGCAAGTGGAGTTGAGCACTGTGCAGAATTTAAAAAAAGGCCTCTTAGCACATTTACCATCTCCTGATGATCAAAAATCAGAGGAAATCAACTAGATTCACATTCTACTAGAACTTCCCGGACGTGCTCAGAGCTGTAAAAGACAACGCTGCGAAGGCAGTAGCTAGCAAATAATTCATCCACCTCGATTCCCACCCACTGGCCGCTGGTAAACTTGGTGGTGCCACAGAAATGGAGGGTGCCCGTTTGATGAAGAAATACAGGCTACATAAAGATGGATACAAGCAAATGGACTAAAAACTTTGACTCTGGAACCCAGCTTTTAACTGTGAAGTAAAGAAAATTATATGACACTCTCACCATCTGAAACATAGTCAGTTTTAAAAAAAAATGTTAACAGACTTGATCTTCACTCCTTTTGCAATATGTTTTTGTTTTTTTTGTTGTTTTTTTTAAATTAAATCTTTCAGCTCACCTCCTGCACCAGACTGAACAACCTTAAGGTCAATGAAATTAAACCAATGGACCCATTAGAAGCTATGATTGAAAGATGGGATAGCTGTTACATTACAGGTGATTGTAATTAGAGACTTACAGGTTTATTTCTGCAATACCTGCATCAATATCAGCTTTTTAATGATGTGTGATTTTTGTTAGGTTTATATGTTGACACTATGACAGCTTGATTCTATTGCTTGAGATGTGAAGAAAACACTGCCAAAGGTAGCAAATCAATGGCCAGTTCTGTTCTGAAATCTTGGGGAGAGAGATCAATGCAGTGTTAATGAAATGGGACAAGTGTGTGTGTGTGTGTGTGTGTATGTGTGTGTGTGTGTGTGTGTTTGAGTGTGTGTGTGTGTGTGTGTGTGTGTGTGTGTGTATGAGACTTTGTAAGACGCAGAAAGGTTTGAGTCATGGAGTTTAACAATTTCTGAGAATTTACCACAGCACAGCCAAGTCCAATAAAACACCTGGATGGGTTCCACAGTGAAGCAGTAAGAATGAGTCAAAATGCCATCCAACTGACTAGCTCCAGTTTTGTGTGTTTGTACTCACCTCTGGGCTTAGAAGCTTTGAGCAGAACCCGGATGAGTTCGGGAACATCAAAGTAAGCTGCATAATGCAGTGCGTTCATGTTGGTCCAGCGGCTGCGCAGACTCACGTCTGCATCTAGAGCAAGCAGCTGATTGGTCAGCCTCAGGGCTGCCTCGGGGTCTCCTGGCAATGGACACACAAGGAGCCATTAACCCAAAAATGCAGTATTAGCTTGCATGATATTGCAGATAGTTTTCCACTGTCATTATTTCAATTACTTTCTGTATTAGGAAAATATGACAGTAAGCTGTATGTATTCATAATATTCATAATATTCCAGGCCCTTAAAGATGCAAACAATAACAAAATTTACAAAATAACACAGTATGCAGTACCAGTACATTATGCAATAAAATGGCTAGTGATGGATAACTGACAAAGCGTTGTCTGCACTTCTGGCTTATAATTCTACATTAAGACCTTTAATTGACCAGTAACGCTTAAAACAAACAGTCAAACGAACAAGAGTTTGGATTGATAAAGAACTACTACAGTACAGGGTAAAGAGAATGAAACTTAGGCCAGTCACTCACCTACTCCATGTGCTCCTGCTTTGCAGCTATAGTGCAGGAGTGTCATATCTGTCAGCCCATCACGATCATTGACATGACAACCGCGCTTTAAAATCTGTAAGACAAGAAGATATATCAGTGTTTTTGGAAAAGACTGAATGGATTGGCAAGGAATCAAAAGAGGAAGAGAGGAAAATTATGTTGCTGCCTTGAGAATGAGCACTTCCCTGAATAACGGTCATGCTTGTAATAATAGGTTGAATAATGAAAGATAAACTAGCAGTCAAGTGTGGAGATTTAATTTCACTTTAAATGGGGTGGGGAGTGGGGAAAACAGAAAACTTCTTAAGAGCAATTGCTGAGGGGGACACCAAATGTGCCGACAAATGTATTAAGTGTATGGCAGCCGTGTTAGCTGCAAGGTAATGCAGGGAATAAAACACTCTAGTTATAGTTGTGAAATTGTTTTCTTCTGTTGAGTGGTAGAAGTAAAGAATCATGTCTAGCATGTCCTTAGTTTTAAGGTAACATTTGCAACGTAGCTACTTACTGGAGGTCAGCCACCAGTGACATACATCTTTTCTCCACAGACAATTGTACTGAGGACTAATGCTTGTGGGGGTTTGGGTGATGGTAGTCAGTAGACTGTGAGGCTTATGAAGGGAAGGCAACCTTTCAAAATTTAAAACAAATTGTTTTGCGTCTATAATTAGCACAGGTTCTTTCAATGCAAATTATGATATTTAAAATTATATCATTATGTTTATAATGATATAACGATATATACTGTCCCCTCCATAATTTCTGCCACTGCTAGCAGTTGTTTACTGATAGATGAAAGGGGAAAGTAGTTTTGCTGACTCACTCTGCTGTATCAGTTCCCACACCACTTTCCATCAGCCTCTCAGGGACTTCCACTGAGAAAAGGCAGCCATTTTGTGTGTGTGCTTTTGTGGGTTTATGGTACTAGCAGAATAAATATGAATACCAGATAAAAAGTGAATCATATGGTATTTTGAGCATTGTTGAGACAGTATGACTCAGTGGACTGTTTCTTGGCTACAGAAAGGTAGAGAGACTTACTTCCCTCACAGATTTGACAAAGAAGCATGATTTAGAAGACTCAATTGAGAGTTTGGTCAGGTGAATGGAGGAGGCTCATCTCCGTAGATATCAATCCCTGCAGCCAGAGAGTCTCTAGAGATACACAGCAAGAACACCACCAAACATCCCTAGCCATGTCCCAGTTTTGAGTGTGTGTGTTTCAGAGAGAGATAGAGAGAGATAGAGAAAGATAGACAGACAGACAGACAGAGATATGAGCTGTAAAATGATATCTAAAACTTGGAGCCAACAACCATATCTCAAACTGCTGCCCTCTTACTATAATGGGAAAGCTGAATCTGTCTCTCCTCAGATCGACAGAGTGAGAGGAAGTAGATCATTGCTTCCATCTAGAGAGCTGGGCCAGTTATCCAAAATTTTCAATGGAGAACACTAGGGTACACAAATTTATTCAAGGTACTTTTTAATCTATATATAGGAAAATTGTCCATAGAATTAGAACCTTCCAAAAACAGAGCAATGCAATGGTCCACATTTCTGCATGACATTAATGACTAATACTTCAGAGAATATGCTGTTATATACTGAATGCCGATGCAGAACATGAGAAAAATTCCCCTGCCTTGTGAAAGCAAATCACTGAATCTTTACCCATTTTACAACCCATGTTAAGAAAACATGTAATTACAGCAAGGGAAATTTTATAGAAAAAGGCCATAATGCTGAATAAGATATAGCTCAAATTTCCTAATCTGTCTGTCAAAAGAACACTTCATTCTCACTTTTCTTTTGCTATTCGTCAAGCACTGTCATTATTTTCTATTGTTCAACAGTTAAACACAACATGCACCTGTAAGAGACTACCAGGGACTGCGCCACATGACACTACAAACCACATTCTGCACAGCATCAGAAACCTGATTCCTCCCAACAGCCCATTCTAGCTGTGTGAAAAAAAAATCAATACATCTCTCCTTGTGCTGCCATTTGATAGCAAACAAACTTGGCTTTGCAGAGAGGGACCTTTCACAGATTAAGCCAGAAAGGCCACAGGCTTTGTCAGTTAAACAGTGAACAAGCAAACAATGAGGCTTTAATGCTTTAGTTTGCCAAGATGGTCTCCATCCTTTATTCACCTGACTGTTCTAGAGCTATTGTACCACTACTGCAAAGGTGAGTGTCATTGGCCTTTAGTTTTGTGCAATACAAACTCAATTCAAGGCAACAGTGCATGTAATTGACAACGTGAACAGCAAAATACAGGCTACACCAGCAGTATGAAAACACTGAGTAGAAATTAATCAAAGATGAAACCATGATCAGCAAATGCAACAAATGCAAAACATGACAAGTGTTATAGAAGTTATATCCTCCATATATCATTTATATACATTCAGTTTTTGATTTTGGAAAAACAATACATTTGCAACATTTCCCTTCACCTGGGTTTTTGGCATTTGGTTTTACTTGCTGCAGAGGTTTTTTTTATTTCTGTTCTGTTTTAGCTCCTCATATACCTAGCCCAAGTAATCAAGGGCTGCCAAGTTTTTCATGACCAGGTCAAAGAATTTTGAGAGATGAAACAGAGTAAATATGTAGACTGGCTAGCAGGCAGCAAGGACAGTGATGAGAAATTTTACCCTCCATATTGGTGTCTCACCTCTTCACCGATGATGTCAATCTTGTGCTGCACCTGTGGGACCCACTGCCGGATAATGGCAAAAAGCTCAGGGATGGTGGTGTGGGGATCCATGAGAATCTCCAAACACGCCGGGTCATTCGGATCAAAGAACGTGAATGCTGAAACAGCGATTGAATTAAATACTTGATACAGCAGGATTTTCACTGACAAAGAGTTCTTTCAACTGAGTGTTTATAAATATTACAAATGAACAGTGGCTGATTATGTAAACCCTTCCTTTATCTTAATGACTTAGATTTGTCTTATTTCTCATTATTCAGTAGTCTGAGTTTTAAAAAATGGATCTACAGGTTTCAGGTTTCTTTGCTAAGCATTTCTTTAGAGATGAAATCAGGTCAAGACACGCACCATAGTCTTTGGGGAGTGGAGCCTGGGCAGATGGGTGAACGATGGGTTTCTTGCGAGATTCATGGACAAGGCTCGTGAACTCAGAGATAGTCTGGGTCTCCTCTACCTCAGCACTCTCTTCTTTAGTCATCGTAATTTATGTGACTGTGGGCCTGGAAAGAGAATGTGCATTCAGTTGGGCAGCAAGCTGACACAGTCATTACTAAATCAGTTAGTGGTGATGCCACATAGGTTCCCTCAGATACCTTCCATGTCTGACATTGAAAACAAAAATAGAAAATCAAAAATACCTTTCATTAGATCTACCAAAGGTATCGCAAGGAGACAGCACACACTAGCAAGCTCAAATGTCAGAAAATGTGAACAGGAAAATGCGAACAGAATTAAAGGAGGCACCAGACTACAAACAGTTTATTTTGACATTGTTATTATTATCTTATCTTCTATAAGTGCTTACATTTTTGGCAGTACTAAGCCTTATTCATTGTCTGTTTTTGCCTGCTTTAGGTAATTGACTTCCCATGGGCCATTGGGGCTGTATTTCCAGAATTTAATGCGTGGTCAGCTTGCCACTTTTATAGTGCTACTTTGTCAGTGATAGTGGAGTCAGAGCAATGAACATGCTGTGTGATCACAGGTTGGCTTTACACAGTCTATTTATTATTTTGGGTTTTCATAACTCTTGCAGTGGCAATCATGAAGTGGGGTGGAGTCATGCTACAGTTGGTTAATGCAGAAAAGAGCAATGAGCACAACACCAGCCAGAACCTTGCAAACAAGGTTTAGTGTTTTCTTTTTTTTAAAGAAGACTGCATAAGATTTCTTCTGCATAAGATTTCTTCATTGTCAATTGTAAAATTATGCAACTACAGTAGGCTATAACAAAAATGTTTAACAGAAAAGAGGTCTTTAATGAAATAGTAAAGAGGTGTATATAAGTATATAGCATATAATTAAGAGGTCTATATAGGCAAATACCCTTTCTGAACCTTATGATGTTTTATAAACATCAGCAGTAGTCATAAACTTTCATTCTGGCTCTTAGGGGTGGGGGTGGGGGTATTTGAAACAGAGGAAAGACGTTAAAAAATTTTATCCCCCCCCCCCCCTTTTTTTTTTTTTGCTCAGTGGTCTACATCTACATAACAGACATTAATGTTCATATAGGTATCCCAGTTTGAAAATGTTGTATGCCAATAAAATGTTTAATAATATTCATTTACTCTCACCCTGCAACTTCATGTTTACAAGGCCATAGCCATTTAATACTGGCACAATAACAGGCCCTTAGCCTTTACCTAGGTAGTGCGTTTTCACACCACCACCATCATCACCACAACCAATAATAATAATAATAATAATAATAATAATAATAATAATAATAATAGGTTAATCCTGAACAACAGTAGTCTAACCTTTAGTTTTACTTTTTTTTAAAAGATTCATCTAAAAAAGAAATGCATATGTAACGGATTTTTCATTAATTCTTTGTGTTTTAGGCTTTTTATGTGACACAAACGACAAAAGAGATAAAGATGCATTAGCATTGGAATAGTTAGTTTAACTCGGCGCTATCGTAAGTGAAGCATATGCTAAGCGTGTAGGGAGTAATCACACCAGAGAAACGCCCATAAGCTCAGTTTTGTCTTGAAGAGGAGTCTACCTGATATAATATACAGCTCAATATTAGTC
The DNA here is from genome assembly GCF_041902795.1 of Electrophorus electricus. NCBI lineage: Eukaryota > Metazoa > Chordata > Actinopteri > Gymnotiformes > Gymnotidae > Electrophorus > Electrophorus electricus. The sequence continues at coordinate 6,267,503 of NC_137513.1, forward strand.
ATCACGCTAAAGACATTATTTATATTTATACCATAAACCTGAAAATCGCAGCGCACTAAAACTGCGTTTTATGTCTAGCTCGTCCGTCTTCATTTCTCTATGTCAACAACAGAACATGGATGCTCCTATCGCGTAGGCTAATGGAAACAAAAGCATTGTCATGCCACAGTAAAACACGTTTACTGTCTACATAGCGAAGAAGCAATGTTACGGTGAAATAAGCACTGACATACCTGATAACAAGCCACAAAACCCAGACCTTCGTTTCTCTCTTTAATCAGTTTTTCCTTCTGCTCTGGATCTTAGAAAAAAACGTACAGAGGATGAGAAGACGACGGTGGATGGAGCTGCGCCTCGTCCTTTTCCCTGCCTGCGTCACGTCTCTGACTCATGCCTGGACCACTCTCCTCCAAGCTCCATTCACATCTCGCTCTGCGCAACCAAGCTTGACACTCATTCTAGAATTCTTTGGGATACACTGCATCTGCTGTTTTCAGTTTGAGATATTGCATAGGAGAATAGTGCTAAATAGTTTGTCACTATATTTGTCACTATACTGATCCACTTTTTGAACAAGTGTTCTCAAAATACTTTCAGATAGACTTCCAACAAACACAGACTTCCTTACCACAAAGACAATGTAATTCATATCAAAATGAGACATGCAACCAAATAATTGTTTTAGAAAATTATAATTTTCTCAATTTATCGAATTATTTTAAAATGTATCATAATTCAATGCAATTCTAAGTCAGTATATATGTCATGCAGTGTATAGATACAAAGGAACAAAACTTAACAGAATATATAAATCGTTAGCATATAGTAGCCGTAGCCTACAGTCTTTGGCGGGACATTACAATGCATAAGGTAAATGTCTCTGTGGTTGCATATGTAGTATGCCCTCGCTAATCTCATACAAGAGAGTAATCAAACAACGATTAAAGGTAACTAATTAGGGTGAAAACTGTGGGCATAGAAACAAAACTCGTTTTATTTAAAACCCTTTAGAGATGAATACATTACTTATGTGCGTATCTTTCGTTAATCATTGAGAAAAATGTATCTTTCATTTATTTACCTTTTTTTCTTCTACCCTTACACGTCATTACACCTAAGCATATAAATACATGCGCACCAGTTGGAGGAGCATTTGCGTTGTTATATAGCCTAGGTGCGGATAAATTCCTGAATCGCAATTTAGACGATACAATAACCTACTTCGGACTTTAGTGTTTTCTGCCTTTTGATTTTACAAAAATGGATCCATTGGTATCTTTACAGGCAAACCTTTTGTCTGTACTTATGGCTTCTGTTGTTTTATTTCTAATACGGAAGTGTCTCGGTAAAAGAACTCGGAGTAGTTATGGAAGACTCCCTCCGGGTCCCACTCCTGTGCCAGTGGTTGGAAATTTTTTTCAGGTGTACGTAAAGGAGCCGTATAAATATTACCTTGAGGTTGGTAAGCTATCGCACCAATTATTTAAATCTGTTAAATATGATAGCTGGACTCTGGAAGATGTCAGCAGCATAGGTTGTACTAGACACTTTGGCTATTGTTTCCGATTTTTTCTTTTTAAATAATAACCCTAATTAAAAAGGATAAATAATTGTCAGATAAAGAATGAATAGAACTAAGTTGGTTATAAAAGTTCATATTCTGAAAAGTAAATACATTGTTTGAAAAGTATTGTCACTGTAATTCAAAAGCTACAAATCTTACCCAAAATGAACTTAGTGTTCAGATACGGTATCTGTTGAACTTGTTGCCAAACACTAGAAGAAAATACAAAAAAAACAAACAAAAAAAAAACAAAACAAACAAAACAAAACCCACAAACAAATATCCACCACGGGCTTGATTCCACTTTTAAAAGGTAATGAGTCTGATTATTTGTACTTTCAACTAGGCTGATGCATGAAATGTTATAAAATGTTTAGGGTTGGTGAAAAATGTGTGTGAAATCTATACATTGCAGTAACTAGGGACAGTAGGCAAAATGTAGGTGTATTTGGAGCCAGTTGGTATATTGCATAATTTAGTACTTATATAAGTAATATTGCATGATGTAAACTTAATAGATTCCATCCAGCCCATTTTACATTGTGCCCAAACTTTAGCTCCCTGTGACAGCTTGTCCTTCATCTCTAGATATAGATTAATTCTTGGCAGGCCCTGACTGACCTGTGCATGGAATCTCATCATGGATTTTAGCACAACACTGATATTATACAGACAACATCTTGCAGCCATGGTAGAGCCTGGTTATTATGGATACAGCCACTGGCAAGACTTGGTCACCTTTTCCTGATGACTTTTCTGCAAATGCTGGAGCACCACCATGTGCTAATAAGGTCAGATAACATGGCCATGGGTTTTTATGAGGACTAGAACCTTACCAACTGTTGTTGAAGTGGCACTTCAATGCTTTGAATCATTGCAAGAAACTCATATACCTGGTACAAGCTACCTGGTAGTGAATCTGCTGTTACGAGGTCCCTCTGAGAAAGTGACAGCAGCACTTGGAGCTAGTTCAGATGAGATGGGACAGATATGATGTGGATTCATTAGATATGCCTCACAGCACAAACCTGAGCCCCTGTACCCATTCAGACTGGTTCAATAGACAGGATTATATAGATTCATGATTGACTGGAAAAAACAAACTGACAGGAACACAAAGGAAAACCTAAACTGGAAGCAAATGGGTGGAGAAGAGCAGAATGCTCTGATCGCTAATGTAAAATAACAAAATGCTATATCAGAATGAAATAAACTATTGTGCTTTAAACTGAGGCGTAAAGAGAGTTGTGGTGTTTAAGCCATGTTTCAATTTTATACTAATGTGAAAGCATATGCTTCCACAAAGACCAATTATATATAATATATACTGTAGTGCCTGCTGACATTTTTAATTGCATTGACAGTCTAGTTGTTTTCATGTCCTGGCTCAGGCTAATGATGTCTAGGGGGTTTGAGTGTGTTTGCTAGAAACCTGCCAAGACTTGTCTCTCTGGAATTTCTGTTTTGCAAAAGACATAGGTGGGTGATGAGTTTCTGCTTTCTTAGAGTAGACCCCATACTCACTTTAAACGACACACTGGCATATTTCCATGCTAAATAGTATACCATAGTAGTAGAGTACTTCCAGGATGGTCATTAATTATGAAACCTTAGTAGCTGAAATGTTCATAGATTATATGCTATTCTGGGTGAAAAATAGATGTGTGAGAACATGGCACACTATTCAATTCCACGATTCCAACATTATGGGATGTTTCTGCTACTTTTGATAACTTGTTCACAAATACTCTTAATTTACGGTCTCTAAGGCCAAACTGCACATGCAATGATGTGGCAGACTTTGCTACAAATCCCTTGACACAGATCTTGTATGTGTCTGCCACTCACATTATCTCACCAAGTCTGTGTACTCCAGCCTCTTCTTTTCAAAAGCTTCATCCACTGCAAGCTCAAATGGAATTGTTAATTCTATAAAATAAACTAGAATAAAATTAATTAGACTAAAATAAAATTAGATATATGTGAACATGGCACACTATTCAATTCCACAATTCCAACATCATGGGATGTTTCTGAAGCCAAACCAAAAATACAAAATGCCAACAAAGTGGTTTAAGTATAAATGTAATGCTTAACAGCATAAGTAATTAATGTGCTGACTATTCATAATTTACTTTGTAAAGCATTTATTTTTAGCAGAATGTGTGCCAAAACAAAAGAGGAAAAAGTTATTTGATTAGAAGGGATATTGTTGGTTGAAGAGCAGGATATAGAGAGGCCAGTAGTGTGCCCAGGGATCTGGGTGGAGGGGGCAGAGTGGCAGTTTTTGAGCTGATTTTCTTTGTAGGGGAGCAAAGATTTAAGATGACTGTGGCATGAGAAAAGGGGACTGTATTTAGGCAGCTTTCATCCAAAGGGTTTCTTGATGATTTCCCTTCCTGCCATTCAATCGAACCAGAATTGCACAAGAGAATCTCTGCTTTACTGAATCCACACTTGACTGTAACCACTTTCACCTCTTTGGTCAAAACATGCATTTGGAAAGAAATGATAAAGCTGGTATTGTTTCTAGCCCTTGTAGTGATTATGATCTCAGTCATGGTAACTTGGGGAACTCCTTCTAAACCTGGCAGCTAAATGAATTGAATTAGGGCCATTTGAGCAGGAAAAACCCTCTGCTGTTTGACACCACTGGGTCAAAAGTATTGAACTGTGGAGCTCAAGTTCAGATTTAGGTGCTGGATTTAATAGTCATTAATAGTTAATCAAACTGATAATGCAATGATTGAACAGTTTACCACCATATCATCTGGGGAAAGGGAAGGGGAAATCTGTAGTAACTGATCCTTGGGGTCTAGGAATTGAATACCTATGTGCTGACATTAACTATCAATGATTACAAAATCCAGGGCTGGAATACCTCTGGCATAGTTACATAAGTGGATGAAATGATCTGTACCGAATTAGCCAAAAGCAAATATTCATTTTGTGGTGGATTTTAGGAGATGTGCACTTAAGAAATGTTGTATTGTAAGATGTTTTGAGTGCACTGAAGTGTACCAACTCAGAAAATAAAGATTTTAAAATGACCTTATTTATGCATGACTTACCAGCTCAGTAAAAAGTATGGCCCTGTCTTCACCATCTGGTTTGCCAACACCCCTGCTGTGGTGATTGCTGGATATCAAGCTCTGAAGGACTCTATGATTGGCATGGGGGAAGAATTCAGTGGCAGATTAAACTACCCCCTCTTAATGAAATCCACCAATGGATATGGTGAGTTCTATTAATGCAGAGTAGACAAACATCAATGCTGTGAACATCATGCTGTGTCACTAATAGATGTGCTTACCAAGTTTTACCGAGTTGATTTATAAATTGAACTTGAATAATATTTGGCAGTTCTATAGAGTTTGGTTTTATTCACAGGCATGGAAGTCAGAATGGCTGATTTCTGTTTTGCAGGTGTTTTAGTGAGTAATGGGAACAGGTGCAAGCAGCTTCGCAGGTTCTGTCTCACAACCCTGAAGAACTTTGGGATGGGTCGAAGGAGCATTGAGGACAAGGTGAAGGGGGAAGCCTGTTGTCTAGTACAAAAATTCAGCACATTTGGAGGTATTGCACACGTTGCACTCTGTGTTATTGTTAACGGAAAGCTATGCTTCAAGCAAAGTCTTGTGTGGGTTGAGTGACTAAAACTACACTGACTAATAAATATGAATTTATATGTCTGGCTTATCTTGCTGTAATTCATATGAGTATACTTGATTGAGCCCCCATACTTGCAGCAGTGCTGGGTTTCTGTACAAATGTCACATTCAGTTTTGGAACTAGGACATATGCTTGAGCTGTTGAGATCTGGAGTAATTTGTAAGGTTTTGAGAGAATGTAGTGTCAGAAAATACATGGCATATCACCCAGTTATACAAAGTCACGGAAGAAATTGGAAAGTAACCTTTGCAGGAACTTGTTGACATTGGACCATTGAATTATCTGATGTTTGTGGCAAGGAAGGAATGAGAGGCAAAGTAGAGAAAATCTTCATCATCCAGAACAGCTTGACTCAAGCAAACTTGTAAACAAAAGGCTAGCAATGCTGCAGTAAAAGTTCAGTGTATAGACCAAACGCAGGTATGAGCTATTGCTCCAGGCACAGAATGACTGGCAGTGTACAGCATTGAGGTCAGGTACCTGTGGGCATCAGGAGCACTTCTCAGGTGTCATCAGGTAGACAGCTTCCTTCATTGGTGTTTTGCTGAACTAAGCCCATGACATCTCCAGAAGGCTCAACAGTGAGGTCTTGTGTTCCAGCCTCAACCCCCTCCAAACTGTTAAACAAACCACACATCTTTACACACTATGCCATTAGTAGACATGACATCCATGATGGTCTACTCGGCAACTAAAGCCATATCCAGCCCCACTGGCACTGTTGATACATACTCAGTTCCACCAGTTCCACATGGATTTTACCTATTATAACAGCAGTGTTCTCCAACACTACAGATCCATCCTGGCCTGCCCAGTGACTGAAGCTGGCATTATGAATGCCTGCTCCATGCAACTGGTTCTATTTAGATCACCCACTTTATTCAGTGACACAACAACCTCAGCCACTCCTCCTTTATGGTTCACTACCATAAGTAGTCTGAGCTCTCCTTATCCACAACCACTGACTAGCCCTTTCAGCTACTTTTTAGCAACTCGTTCACAGCTGCACAAACTGCACAAGCAATGATGTGGCAGACTTTGCTACAAATCTCCTAACACCAAAATTATATGTGCCTCAGCCACTAAGTCTGCATATTCCAGCCTTTTCCTTTCAAAAGCTTCATTCACTGCATCCTCAAATCGAGTTGTTAACTCTATAAAATAAACTATTGGTTTACTTTGAGTACACAACCATGTCTGGCCTCACTGTAGTTAATGCAATAGATTGGAGGCCTATAGTTTTTATTTTTTATTTATTTATTTATTTATTTTTACCCATTTCCACAAGCAATAGTTTTTACCTATGTCCAATCTCGTGCTTCACATCATCTAATATTTATAGCTTGTGTTTGCTAACCACAGCATTGTCCCTCTTTCACGAACTTAATCGCTAAATCACTTAATCGCTAACACCACTCGGCAACATGTTAACCTCTGGATGGTTACAATCAAATAAACATGCTAATAAGCAAAGCACTCAACTGAGTCTCCATGTATATCGGCCCTGCGACAGACTAACCTTACACGCTGATAAAATATCCTTCAGCGTGTCAACCTCCGCACAGTTAGATAGTGGATGGTATTATTGATCTAACACCCTTCTCACACTGAAACATTTTATCATAGGTGACGCTACATAATCATTTCTGTCATTCAGTCATATTCATTAGAACACAAGATTTTTCCATCAAATATGTTCAGAATTTTTAAAATGTGAATTTTTGTATCACTACTACCATTCAGTAGAGTTGAATGATGAACAAATTTCTAGTTCCAACAAGTCCTCTTTTTTTTCCCTGCAGGCTCTGCTTTCAGTCCCAAAGACCCATTAACTGAAGCAGTAAGCAACGTGATTTGCTCCGTTATCTTTGGCCACAGATTTGAATCTGATGACCCACAGTTCAAGATGATCATTGAAGCCATTGATGCTTACTTCAGTGTCTTGTGTAGTCCTCTTGGGCAGGTAAAGTACCTAATCTGAAGTGACATAGTACACTGCTTTTCTTTGGCTCACTTGAGTCAAGTAAATTTGAGTAGGTATTTAAAAAAAGATGGATCTCACCATGGTTTTACTGTTCTGCCCTTGCTAGCAGTACAAGATAAGGCATTACATGTCCCATTACATGGAGATTCATTTTCAGTCATGTGCTACATTTCCTGATTCACCAGGGTCTTGTCAAATAAAGTGACCAATTTTGAGCATATATAGGAAATTACTTAGGAGCATCAAAGTATTTTAAATACTACGATTGTTGTGGAAATTTACCAAAAAACCCCAACTGTGTATTCAGCGTGGGCTTTCTGGAAAACAGGTGCATGTAGATGGCTGAAAAAACCAGTAAGCAGATACTTAATTTCTTAGGACTACTATATGTTGATAAGTGTACTGTATTTTAAGAGTATTCAGTGCTTTCAAGTAATTTATTTGATTATGCCAGATTGGGCCCACAGGCACAGGTGGAGTAGGAGGTAAAAAGGGGCAATCCAAAGATGCAGTCAAAAACAGGCTGTGTTATAAAGCCAGAAGGCACACAAATCCAGTAGGGAACAGGTAATAGAGTAAACACAGAATTCAAACAAAAATAGACAATAACCAGGATAACATACATGAATACAATGGCTCAGACCTATGGCATGCAAAAGAGACTTCGCAATGACAAACGGAATAAACGGGACATATATAGGGAGAAACATTAAGGAAAATGAGACAGGTGAGATTAATATGGAGAGTTGGATGGAACAGGAGGCTTGTGGGTAATGTAGTTCATTGTGGACAGAGTCTACTCAGGATGCGTGACATTTATACTTTAGTGTGTATAGAATCATCTTGTTTAGTATTTCTGTAGGAGTACTTTTACTGCTAAGCTGGAAACGAAAGCTAGCAATAAAAATTCAATGAAATACAATAAATTTAATTTCTGCCAACCTATTAAAAATCACAAGGAACTAAAAGCAGGCTAAAATCTCTCTAAAGAATCACTGTTGACTTGAATATAGTTTTTAAATATTCATTACACGCTCTTGTGCCTTTTATTTTTTGTTATATTTGGAAGTGATCACATGTTCCTGAATCACTTTGTCATCGAGGTTTGTGTAACTAAACATTCTGACACATCACTGGAGCTGCTCAGATGAATGCAAACCACAGTTAAGACTAGGCAAACGATAACTCCATCTGCACACAATATTTCTTTCATTAACACTTCTGTATTTTATCTCTTACAGGCCTATAACATTTTCCCTAGATTAGTTGGCTTCTTCCCTGGACGGCTCCACGATATGTTTAAACTGCATGAAAGGGTCGGCGCTTTTATAAGACTTGAGGCAGAGGCAAGGATGAAATCACTAGATCTTACTTCACCACCGCAGGACTTCTTAGAGGCCTGTGTTATACGAATTGAAGAGGTAAAATTCTCTCCAGTTTTATGAAGATGGTATGTATGTTTTGGAATGCATATTATCCTAGCATGAGGTTTGTCCAAGCAGCCACACTGACTCATTCTACAATTACATTTGTTCATGGTATTGAGCATTGACTGTCTTTCATTTGTGGCAGAGAACATAAAATTGTGGAATAATTAATGATATAATGAAACTGAAATTTTCAAAACTGAGATACTGTAATTAATATAGGAACACAACTAAATTTTGTGCATTTGTCAGTTCAGATTGTGTTGATTTATACCTAATAAATATTAAAATAAATTTTGTTTTTTCTATATATCCCCATGGAATCTTTCTCAAATAGATATTTTCTCATTAAACAATCAAATTCCAGCAAATATAACAAAGCCATTAGTACAGAGTGAGGTAGTCATGTTTTCCTCCTGCTGGACAATGTGAGTTACAGTGAGTTAATCACTATGAGTTTGGCTCTTCTGCAGGAGAAACACAATCCTAAAACGGAATTTAATTTTGACAACATGTTGAGCACAACCTGGAACTTGTTTAGTGCTGGCACTGAGACCACCTCCAGTACTCTCAGACAGGGCCTGCTGCTCATGATGAAGCATCCAGATGTCCAAGGTGAATAATCAGATCACTTCAAACATTCATGTCTCACCATTCACACTGAACCACTAACAAAGCCATAAATTAATTTAATATTTCTATGTAAATTCATGGCAACCTGTTGTGAAACTTACTTATTTTTTTGGGCCTGTGATTAAATATGCATTCCATGGCTTACAATATATAGAGAGATTCTGTTGATGTTCTCTGTAACATGCTCTGTAGCCCGGGTTCAGAAGGAGATTGATGTGGTGGTGGGGCCAGACCGGTGGCCCTCCCTGGATGACAGACAGAACTTGCCATACACAGATGCAGTTATCCATGAGATCCAGCGTAGCATGGACCTCGCACCTACTGCTGTTCCACACAAAATGCTCCGTGACACTGAGTTTAACAACTATCTCATCCCCAAGGTAGGTGAGCTGTGTTTTTATGGGGTGTGCAGTACTTTAGCTACAGAGCTTATTGTCCCCCACCCCAAAGTCATTAACTGTTCCTTAAATATAAAACTTTGCACATTTTCTTTGCTGAGAATATTGTGCTGTTTCTGCAGGGAACAGTTATTCTTCCATTGCTATCCTCTGTGCTCTTTGACCCTAAAATATGGAAGAACCCAGACCATTTTGACCCAAACAACTTCCTTGATGAAAAGGGACAATTCAAGAAGAATGATGCATTTGTTGTGTTTGGAATGGGTAAGCTTAATGCTAGGTAGTGTATCACTGACTCAATTCATTACATATGACTGTGTATATTTATAAGCAATGCTTCCACTTTCACTCTCTTCCATTTCCAGTGCATATCATTGGTAAGTCATGATATTTACCTTTTAAGCTTTGATCCGTTAAAGGAAAAATCACTGACGCTTGTAATACAAAAATTGCCTTCTGTTCTTACATAGACTAAACTTTTTTGTTTCATTCTTTTCCCTGCTTTAACACACCTGACCAACATATGAAATACCTGATAGTTTGAACAACACAAACGTGTAGATCAAGGCCTCCCAAAGATGTATTATTCTGTTTTTTAAAATCTGGGGGAAGATATAACCTCTTTAAAGCATTCCAAAATATGAGTGAATTTGGTGACTGTAAAGCAAAGTTTAACCACATCATTCTGCTGACCAGTTCAAGACAATTTGATTACACACATATTCACTAGCAACAGAAATCACAATTTGCTCTGTTCCACATTACTAAACAACTTTTGGAGGTGTATTATGTAAACTATTACATTTATGGTATTTAGCTGACACTTTTATCCAAAGCAACGTACAATTATGACTTAGTACAACTACAAACTACAGTATATTTAAAATGCCAAGCAACTACTTTTGAAAAAATTTACCTGGATAACAAATTGTATTTAATAAACAAATGTATGTAAAATTGTGGGCAATTGCGTGTGTGTGTGCGTGTGCGTGCTTCACAGGCAAGCGGGCCTGTCTGGGTGAAGCTCTGGCCCGGGTGGAGCTCTTCATCTTCTTCACCTCTCTCCTCCAGCACTTCACCTTCAAGGCCACCCTGCCTCCTGAGGATCTTGAGACTACTCCCCTCATCTGCAGCTTTGGCCGTTTTCCCCTCTCCTACGAATGCTTTGCTGTGCGCAGGGCATAGATAGTTATTGGTGTGATAGTACTCAATCAGCAAGCAAGGCTTGTGGTTACCCTTCTCTTTCAAGTGAAACCAGATGTATTTGTATCATGAATTTGTAGCAGATGCATCATGCCAGGGATCATCAACTCTCAGGTGTAATATATGCAACATATGGATCTTGGCCTTATTGATCTGATCTGAAAATCCACATACTGAAGTGGCCTGGCTTACATTGTTACTAAATCTCAATTCTGTCCACATTCTGGATTTATAATCCAGGAAATCATGTTTTTTCTTTTTGTTTCAGTGCTGTAGATGCTACAGTGCGAAACAAACTAGAACACTTTTTTAAAACTAAAATAAACCCTGAACTTGACTTTATTTCCAAAAGAAAACATTTAAAAGTAGCATACTAAGATGTTAAGGATGCTAATATCCATGTTGCATGGACCTTTCATGTTGAAGTGTGCTTAGTGAAAAACAAGAATCACTTCTCTTGCACCCAACATCATTACCTTCACCAAACAACCCATCAGCGGAGATCCAATCCAATAGTTCTAATTATTTGAAACTTAATTGAAAATTCAAGTGTAACCCTGGCCTGTCATCTTAGTTATGCATGTCTAAAACAGACAAGTCTAATTTTAGTATTATATCCTTAACAAGTTTGCACTGCTGATTAGAAATGTATACTTGTGCAAATGGCATTCATCCCTATTCAGCTACTTTAAATGGTCAGATGTTTTAACAGCTGTACTAATAGTTTTAAATGTATTTGCACAAAATTCAGCTGAGCAAAACAATTGCAATAACTGCTACAACCATCATTAAAACTTGTTATATGAACTATTTATAAACCTAGCCTGAATTTCTCCACTTGCTCTGGAATGGAACTACAAAATAGCAGAAGGGTGGGAGAAAGTCTAATGTGTGGTTTGCAGTGCTGATATACCACCAGATGGAGGCCCTGCGCTGCACAATAATCAACACAAGTTCTCATTATTGCAATCACCCACAGGTGGTTGCACACTTGTATAACAGCTTCACTATTGGTTCCTTGTCAAGCATTGATTTGTGTCTACTTGCAAACTCTCCTGTTTTTTTCCTGACTATTCGGTGGGTGGATTGTTGATCCCTTGTTTTTATTTTCTGGTTGTTTCTGGGTTGTGAGTCTCCTTTCTGTTTCTTACTGTCTGTGGGGAAGCCTCTTCCTGTTAGTGTCCAATGAGTATGCTTTCCCTCCCCCCCCAACCATTCATCATTTACAGCACTTAGCTGATGCTTTTATCCAAAGCAACTTACAATTATGACTGAGTACAACTTGACCAATTGAGGGTTAAGGGCCTTGCTCAGGAGCCCAACAGTGATGGAGTTTGAACCAGCAACCATCTGATTACAAGTCAAATACCTTAACCACTGAGCTACCACTGCAGTTACAGTGAAGGTCCCTGGTTTGATTCTTGCACCGAGCCAGATTGAAGGACGGCTCTCATTCATGCCCATTATCCCAATCTCATCTGCTTGCGCATGCTTTTCCAAAACCTCCAAAAGTGAAAATTATGCAACTTTGCATGCATAATAATGAATAATACTATGCTATTTTCATACAAGAACTCCCAAAAGTGTGGCCTTATAAAATTGTAAAAAAATGTTCAGCCTAAAGCCTGTGAAACACTGCTGTAAGTAGCAAGAAGATATGCACCATGTAACAGGTGAGTGCTTCACCTATAGCTCACAACTGTTACACTTACTTTAAATTGACTTCAGAATACATGGAAACTTGCTAATATGACAATGGCAGCACAGAGGGAGTGAGAGGTGGGAGAAGATTAAAAAGAATATTTTCCAAAGCACCTCAACCCAAGTGCAAACAAAATGAACAGTCAAAGCAGCAGTACAAAAACAAAAGAAACAATGTAATAAAGAGGTGTACACAGCTCTGTGAAGACTAGCAATGTGCTTTGCCCATGGTAGGAACCTGTGGCCTTATATAGGGAGAAACATGGAACAGGTGTGTGTGGTGGAATTTTGAACAAACAGCAAGTCAGACGTGATTAAGAGAGTAATTTAATAAAGAAAATAGGACACACAAAACACAGCTGTGTGAGAGCTAATGCTCGAAAGTGAAAGCTCTAAAGGGGTAGACTGACTCTGCTCCTTATATCTAAACTTCAACCCCCTCCCCAGGGAGGGGGTGCTCTGTGGTCTTGTTTACGCACTCCCTGCTCCATTTGGTGATTAACATTCCTGCATATGCCAGGACCCTTCAAAGGACAGACACCATTTGCAAGAAAACAAAAGCCTAATCCCTCTTTACGACCCATGCAGGTCATAAAGCAACATTCCCACAGTCATTTGTTCACACAATATACAGAGACAAAGTTTGCAGACTAAACCATTCATATAGGATTATATGATGGAAAGGATTAACATGATTATATATGAATCATTACATATGAATCATATGATAATACATGATCAAATAATATTTTCCATCACATGTGTCAAAATCAAATGTATTTTTATAGCTCTTTTTTTACAACAGTTGTCACAAAGCAGCTTTACAAATATCTGAGTCCAAGCCTCCAGTGAGCAAGCCAAGGGTAACAGTGGCAAGGAAAAACTCCCTAGAACATGAGGAGGAAACCTTGAATGGTTATGTCCTTGAGAGTTTACGAGTTAGTTCTTCATGCTGTGGTGTTTTAAGATATGTTTTCCAAGTTATCCACATGAGGATGCACTATAAGAAAACCAGTGAGCTGCAGAGATGACTCATTATTACAACACGGACGACCTGATTGGTCAGTGGGATAATCAATTAAATACCTGTGTCGCTAATGTGTTGGTGCCCTGTGGTGTCTTAGTCAGTAGTTATTGTGTGTGCCATGCTAGACGCAGCTCTGTGTTTGTACCAGGCTCATAAGTTTGATTGCCAGAAACATTGAGTACTGATTTTTTTCTTTTTGTTTGGAGTTGAAGGGGTGGGCGCCATGTTCTTTTAGCCTTGTTGTACTTTCTGTTTTTGTGATAAGGAGATGAGGTAAGATTAATGTATTTAATTTTCTTTTGTTTTAAGGAAGTTAGTGGTTGAGTTGACTTTAGTATATTTTTGTTTATGTTGGTGTAAAGCTCACCCTGAAGACACTCCTGTTTAGATTTGGTTTATATATATATATATATATATATATATATATAAAATGTTTTTGTATAAAAAGAAAACTAAAAATACATCACTGAAAACCCTGTATAGTGTGGGTCTCTTTTTAAAAAACTTTTTATGTTGTGCCATTTTTAGTCCTAGAATTCGAGCTCACACAGGGTGTAGGAAATGGGGCCATAACAGGGGTTCATCCTCCTCTGTTGTGTACATGCTAATGGTCAGAAGCCTGGGACTGGGGCAGGTGCAGTGAATGTATGTGTGTGAATGAGTGGGCATGTCCCTCCAGTTGGATTGCCAACCTACTGTGACAGCTAATTTAAAGCGGAGAGAGGGAGATGAGCTAGAGAGAGACTCTCCAATGCTAACGAAACGTGAACGTCTGACCCCATGTCAAATGGTGACATTTCTGTATGCTAAGTTTCCACTAAAGTGGGGATTATGCAAGCTACATGGATGGCACAATTTCTTTTTGAGGTAAGCATTTTAAAGGAGAAAATGCTTCATTTGACAGCTTCACCAGCTAATCATAAAATCAAATCAACACATCTAAATGATCAATGTATGCTCCGTGTACCTTTTCATTAACGCATTTTCCATTTCTAATCCTAAAATAGAAAAATGAACCCTTATAGGTTTCATGCACTTAGACTAAAATAAGTGTCTTTCACTTTGTGCTGTCTGTAGATCTGAAGACATGTTAACAGTGCATAACACCAGAAGCAATTGTGCATAATATGAAAAATGTAAGCCATGTATGTCCTTATATATGAAAACTAGTGTTGATATGCAATTATCAATATGGCTATATCCACTAACGAAGGATACAATATGATTATCATTACTCTTTCATTCTAACTCATTAAATTCATGGGTTGTAAATAACAATCAAATCGCCAAATTCATAATCAAAAACAAACAGCTGGGCCTCCCAAAGGGTTCAGCTGGTAGAACATGTACCACATGTTACTGCAGAAGCCAAGGTTCAATTCTGGCTTGGGCCCTTTGCTGCATATCATCCCTTCTCTCCACTGTTTTGTGGCTATCTCTAATTCAGGTGCCAGCAAAACACAAATTCCAAACAAATCATCTTTGAAAGTTAAACATCTTACTTTTGACAACTGAATTAGAATCTCACCAGTTGCCTGGGGTCTGCAAAGGCCAGTGCCTTTTTCCTTCCAAATCCTCAGCACCTCACAGACGTGCAATGCAATGCCTGACAGGTGGCGGGAGTGAAAGATTTAAACTGTAACACGTCATAAAGACAGTAATTTATACAACAACAACAGTGTGTACAGAATTATGAAGTGTACAGTGATTAATCATTGTAATAATCAACAGTAATGTTAATCATGCCTTAAAAGTGCCATGTCTGCTTGTAATCGCTGCTGCTCATGATGAAGTATCCAGATGTCCAAGGTGACAAATCAGATCACTTCAAACTTTCATGTCTCACCAATCACATTGAAGCTATGTACCAACAAAAGACTTAACCTACTTTACGTGTGTTGCAAATCACATTTTTGGGCCTATGATCAAATATATATGCCATGGCTTACAACATGCAGAGAGAAACTGTTGATTTTCTCTGTAACATGCTCTGTAGCCCGGGTTCAGAAGGAGATTGATGTGGTGGTGGGGCCAGACCGGTGGCCTTCCCTGGATGACAGACAGAACTTGCCATATACAGATGCAGTTATCCATGAGATCCAGCGTAGCATGGACCTCACACCTACTGCGGTTCCACACAAAATGCTCCATGACACTGAGTTTAACAACTATCTCATCCCCAAGGTATTTGTGTTTTTTATGTAGCATTCAGAACTTTAGCTGCATGCTCCATAAAAAGAAAAAAATTGTAAATTACTTGGATGGTAAACTTTACGCATTTTAATTGCTGAGAATACTGTGTTGTTTCTGCAGGGAACAATTATTCTTCCATTGCTATCCTCTGTACTCTCTGACCCTAAGCTATGGAAGAACCCAGACCATTTTGACCCAAACAACTTCCTTGATGAAGAGGGACAATTCAAGAAGAATGATGCATTTGTTGTGTTTGGAATGGGTAAGCTTAATGTTAGGTAGTGTATCACTGACTCAACTCATTACATATGAGTGTGTACATTTATAAACAATGCGTCCACATTTACTTTCTTCCATTTCCAGTACATGTCATAGGTATGTCATAATGTTTACCTTTAAGTTTTGACCTGTTAAAGGGATTATTCACGAAGCTTGTGATCTAAAAATTACTGTCAATCCTTACATAGACAAAACTTTTTTGTTTCTTTTTCTCTGCTCCAACATACCCGACCAACATATGAAAGACCTGATAGTTTGAACAACACAAATGTGTAGATCAAGACCTCCTAGAGATGTATTATTCTGTGTAAAACTTGAGCTACAGTATTCTGGGGGAAGATAGAACCTCATTAAATCATTCCAAAATATGAGTGAATTTGGTGACTGTAAAGCCACATCATTCTGCTGCCTAGTTCAAGACTAGTTTGTTTAAACACATATTCACTAGCAATAGAAATTGCATTTGTTCCATTCCACACTCCAGATCACTAAATAATGTTTAGAGTTATATTATGTAAAGTATTAAATTGAATACAATATTAAATACAACTATTAAATACAATAGACTTAAATGTACCTCATTTAATTTGACACCAGCAAAGTGGTTGGTTCATTCACTGTAAAGCCAATGTCACGGAATGCTCGCCTCCTGCGAGTGGTACGGCCCGTCACGTGCAGTGGGAGGAATGTCTTGTTTCTAACCACACCTGCACCTCGTTCATCTTTATGCATATAAACCCGTGTTAAAGTGTGCATCTAATAAACAAATGCATGTTAAAATTGTGTGTGTGTGCTTCACAGGCAAGCGGGCCTGTCTGGGTGAAGCTCTAGCCCGGGTGGAGCTCTTCATCTTCTTCACCTCTCTCCTCCAGCACTTCACCTTCAAGGCCACCCAGGCGCCTGAGGAGCTCGAGACCACTCCCCTCATCTGCAGCTTTGGCCGTGTTCCCCTCTCCTATGAATGCTTTGCTGTGCGCAGGGCATAGACAGCACTCAATTACACCAGTAACAGTAGCTACATGCTAGGTCTGCGGTTACAATTTTGTTTCAAATGAGAGCAGGTGTATTCATATTATGAATTTGTATCAGGTGTATCATGCCTGGGCTCATTAACTCTCAGGTATGTACATGTTATGTATGGATCTTGGCCTTATTGATCTGATCTGAAAATCTGCACACTGAAGTGGCCTGGTTCACCTTGTTACTGGATTTCAATTGTGTATGCACATTTTGTCCAAACACTAGATTTATAGCCCTGATGTGTTCCATACTGCTATATACACATATAAAACAGGAAAGCATGTTATTGTTTTGTGTCTCAGAACTGTAGTCAGTTGCTACAGTGTGCTAAAGCTCAATTATCATTGTAAGCCCTCATTAAGCCCTAATATCTGTTACAAAAGCCTTTTATGATCATGTGCTTAGTAAAAAACAAGAATCATTTCTCTTGCACCCAACACAATTTCCCTCACCCGAAAACCTATGAGCTGAGATCCAACAATTGGAATAATAGTTCAAATTATTTGAATATTAAAAATTCAAATATAACACTGGCCTGGCATCTTAATTATGCATTTCTAAAACAGACTAAGTCTAATTTGATCATATCCTCAACAAGTTCACACTGATGATTATAAATTTATACTTGTGCAAATGACATTGTTTCATATTCAGCTACTTTGTTCTAACAGATGCATTAACTGTTTCCAATGTATTTGCACAAAATTCAGCTGAGCAAAACGTTCATTACTTAACTCCGATAAAGGAAGAATATAAAATGACAATGTGATTGCAATAAGTGCTACTACTATCATTAAAACTTGTTATATAAACTTAAACTATTAAAGTCTGCCTGAATGTCTCCATTTGCTCTGTATTAGGAGTACAAAATAACAGAAGTCTGGGAGAAAGTGTAAAGCATGGCTTATAGTGCTGGTGTACCACCACCAGATGGCACCCTTATATAACAGCTTCAGAAAGGATTCTCTTTGTCAAGCATGGTAATTTGTCTCCTAGGAAACTGTCCTGTGTCTTCCTGAATATTCTGTAGGGGGATTGTTGCTCCTTTATTTTTATTTTCTGGTTGTTCCTTGGGAGAGATTTCCATTTCTGTTCGTTTTTCAACATGAAATACCTGCTACTTTTGCAGTTAGTGTCCTGTGTGTATGTTTTGTTTGCACAAAACCATTTGGACAATTAGCATTCTCTGTTAAAGTAGCAACACTTTGGAATTGTTTGCCAACTGAGTTGAAAATGCAATCCCAAACATTACTGCTTTCCATAAGGGTGTTAAATCATGGACAAAAGAAACAATATTGCTCTCACATTTAATACTTTTGTATTCACAGTTGCTTATGATATTGTATTTACATTTGCATTATATTTTTAATGTTTAAGAAAGCCTTCTGTGGATAAGTATAGCAAATTAGTGTTTAAGTGTGTAGAGAATAACCACACCAGAGAAATGCCGATAAGCCTAGTTTTTTTCTGGAATTGTCTGCCTGATATAATCATTCGTGCTGAAACAAGTGCACTTTTATGTCTAGCATATCTGTCCTCATGGAGCGAGCTTTGTCAGAAACATATTGTTTCCTCTTGCTGCTCAAGGATGTGGCTTAGCACTGGGATTGTTCAAGAGGGTTCTATCCTTTTTGTAGGCTTTTTTTTTTCCTGCCACAAGCACCACATCAAAAGAGAAGGTGGATATTTCAAACTTTGTTGGCCATGGCTGAGAATGGCATGATATTGGATCTTCAATGGAGGAAGACAGCAGAACTGTGTCCTGAGATATTATGGAAGATATCCTGGAATCAGATTCCACTTGTACAGATGAATAAATATCTGGTTATTCTTCTGCACTAAGATTTAGAATGACTGTTTATGTATCCATGTGTTGTGTATGTGTGTGTGTATTTGTTTATATATATATATATAACAAATACAAATAAAATAAACATAAGTATAAAAACAAACAAATAATATCTTGAATTATATTCCCAGCAGAATGCACACCTCAGTCATCAATGCACAGAATAAGCTCTCTTCATACACAGTGAAAAATTTATAAAACATTTTTTTTGTGAGCTCCATCATGAGCTCCATCTGGTATTAAGAACTAGATATCCTTTCAGCAACTGTTAACTTTTCTTGAACATTCTTCAGTACCATTTCACAAGGACTGTAATATCGGCACATACTGGAATGTTCGGTTTTCTTTCTTGTCCAGAATATACTCTATAGGTTCAACAACAGAAAAAATGTGCCTCCATATATTCTACTTTTATGTGATAGAGTAAAGGCCCATCTTTCTTGAATTTAGAGAGTGTGATTCACACAGACTTTTCATGAAATCTATAAAAAGGCCCTAATTTAAATCACAGTTGTGACTCCTGAAAGTTCTCTTAAAACTGGATCAGATGCACAGCAGGATATAAACTGGGGTTCACCTAGTTTCATAAATGCATTTGTTTAGCACATTGAAACAACTCTGACTTTTCAGAAAAAGAAGGCCAAGCTTATCCTTCAGAACTTCAGACAAATCCTCAGGTAGTTCAAACAAAACTTTAGGATCATCTTCAGGGAGCACTGGATGGATTATTGTGACAGTTGGATATGGATATGTTTTTAAAACTTCAGATTTGAAAGCTTCATCTGAGTGTTCACTGTGTTTACTGGGCTCACGACATATATGCATTTGAATACTGAAGTTTTTAATTGTTAATGTGAAGAAACCTATAGTTAAACGCTACAATGATGTATACACTGTGCTCAGATTAGCTCAGGTGTTATCACGGGACATGCTAAAACTAACCTGGCAGTTATCAGATACACTGTGTTAGCACATGCTGAGCTATTTCCAGGCTGCATTTGTAATGGTATCGGATTGGTTTCCACCGATAACTGATCCAGCATTTTTTCGGATCGGTGCCATCTCCAATACCAACGCATAAACTAGTGTTTGTTTTTTAACACTGCATGCACATCTTTTGTCTCGTTAGCTGTGTTGCAATCGACCAAACCATTCAAGTTCTCCCAGTTTTCTTCACTGTAAATAATTCCGCATACTCTGCGTAAACACATGTCAACATTATGTTGGTACATGAGAAGATAGATTAACGAGCTAACTAGATTTAGCAACCTTTAGATATCTGTAGCTAATGAAATGTCTCATTACAGTGTTAGACATCAGTGTCTAGATATCTACATATTGCCTTCATAATTTATCTTCAACACACTGTCAGGCACGCAGATAGGGGAGGAGATGGCTATTAGAATCTGGCAGCAAATTAGTGTAATGTTAAGCTTGCTATCACAAAACCAAAGAACTATCTGAGAGCTAACTTAATTAGTCCATTACCTACCTACATGGAAGTAATGTTCCACCATATTGTTTCTATTTGGGTTTTAAACACGATGGAATCTGATTTTAGAATCTGAGCAATCAATTAGCATGATAATAACCCCACCTGAAAAGAAGTTAACTGTGCTTCAGTTAAGCTAACCTGTTGACTTCTTAGCATGTTACCTCTGTTCAGTTCCTAATATTAATAGCACACTTTAATGTAACGTTAATTTAGAATGTTAGCCGTGTACATTAAACGGAAACATTCTGTTACTCTTCACATATTTACACAACTACATAAAGGCTATTCCTGTAGAAAGTACTTTAACAATCTTTATATCTACTTTATTTATAAAGTCAAAAATCATGAGTGAATTTTGGTGGATGCTGCTGCGTCTTGTCCTTTTCCCTGCTTGCGTCATATCTTTGAATCGTGTGGTTCCTAGATTTTTCCTACATTCCAGTAATTTTATTAAGTATGCTCAAATAGAAAATAAAGATGCAAACTCAAGAATGAATTGAAGAGAATAGCAGGTCCCATGTTTTTTTCTGAGCTCAACATAACATACAAACAAGGGATAGTCTGGAATATATCTAACAATCACACAAAGAACACATGTTTTTATACAGTTTTCAGAAATGATTATGTAATCACCCCACCTTCTTTACGAACAAGTGTTTGAAATCTCCACCACTATATCCAAACATACATAATTCAATATATGTAAATTGAGATGCATAATTATGCAAGTTGCAACTTGACACCATTATGTCCCATTGGAGGATTTGCCTCGTTTTTTAAACAAAGATGATGTTGACTGCAAAATAAAGTCTTTCTCCTCCACCACTATGTCCTTGGTAAGACAATGAACCTTTTTTAACGACAGAACTTCTCAAAGTCTTGTAACAAAGATGATCTTTTCCCAGTACTAATGACGATATTTCTCAAAGGAACAGTTCAGAGTGATCTGCACATACAGACCAAAAAAGGTCTCTTAACCTTAAGATACTCCCAAATATTTTATTACTTTATTTATACAATTATCCAGTTCTGCTACCATTAGCTCCATAAGTAAGGTGTGTTATTTATTTATTTATTTATCCTTAAAACACTGTTCTCATTACAATATCATTTTATTACTTCACATGCCTGGACCACTCTCCTCCAAGCTTCATTTACATCTCACCTGGCACATCCGACCAAGCTTGGCACTTGTTCCACAATTATTTGGGACACACTAGGATTGTGTTCGAAATAAGCTTACTACATACTATTCGTGTACTGATTGGGCCCCAAATCAGTATACCGTATGAAATCAAAATATTTCTTCCAGTATGCAACATATACACAGATAACATACTAACATACTACTTCTCTCCGTTGAGGTCAGGGAGGTGCTTTCGCTCCCTGAAGACCAAGACAGAGAGGCTGAAGAGGAGCTTCTTCCCACAGGCCATTCGGGCCCTGAATCAGGGAAACTGATAAACTGTGGGGACCACCACCACCATGTAACATAACTGTATATCTGTATATATATATTTATATTCAATTACCTTGTTACACAACAACTGTAGATATGTTATTATATGAAATGGATCTGTACATTCTGTAGATTGTGTACGTATATACACAACCATATACATTGTACAATGTGTATATAATCATATTATACATATATTGTACATAAATTGTTAATATATTTTGTACATACATAGAATATATATATATATTTATTTATCTTTGCATATATATATTTCACATATAGAGAATATCTATATTTCTCTATGCACCCGTTTTCTTTTCCTCAGTTTGGACAGAGCACTCTCCACCATTTCACTGTGAGTTATACTGTGTATGACTATGTATGTGACGAATAAACCGAACTTGAAACTTGAAACCCTTAACCCTCAATTGCTCAAGTTGTACTCAGTCATAATTGTAAGTCGCTTTGGATAAAAGCCTCAGCTAAATGCCATAAATGTAAAATGTAAATGTAAATTCCAGTACACGACCAGAGCTATCTTCGGGTGTGCCCTGAACTAGGTTTTGAGTATGTAGTATGTAGTGTAGTTAAAGTTGTTAAATTTGAGTACAATCAAAAATCCAAGATGCATACTTAGAACTGGTCGGTTTTTGAGTATGGTTTGAATGGACACTGTTGTCCCATAATGCAATGTAAAACGGAAAAGGAGGAGCTACTCGCATCTGGAAATTTTTGAAAATGCCAGACAACATAGATGGTTCAGCAATGACAGTTGCAGGCTAATGGTGTATAAATGTCAGTACAACTTGTAATTATGTCTTTAAAATAGTAAAATAATTAATAAAGATAACAAACTGGTTGCTATTTTACTGATAAATCTGTTTGAAACGCAAGTTACTTTGTTTTAGTAAGCAGCATAGCTGTAGTAGTGTTCGTAAGTAAGTTAGCCAATTAGCCAGCACACAGCCTGGGACTGCTGGTTTCAGTTTTAGATATTCGAATATTGCATAGGGGCGTATTTTCACAAATAGCACACATGTATTTTTCAGTATACTGATCCACCTTTGGGACTAAAAAAGTGCTGTTTTTTAGTAAATCATAACAAATGTAAATAATTGTTTCTAAAAGTATCATAATTCAATATTATAAAATTATAATTCAGAAAAATTCAGACACTGTATTTGCCATGCAGTGTATATATGCAAAGGAAGACAAGCTGAATAGTATACATAAATTGTTAACATTTTTGATAGATGCAGTAGCCTACAATCTTTGCAGAAAAAAATCTGTAGGGTAAATGACTGCAATCTACACTGACGGTTTAAGTGAGCGCCTACATTTTCTATTACGGTCGCCAATTTTTCAAACGATGTAGAGGGAAAGTTTATCGCACTTTTATTGCAGAAATTGAAAATCTAAAACTGTGCTCTTCAGCTTAATTAAATATATCTTAATGAAATCTAATGCATCGAAAGAAAATGTTCCCGCACACTGGCTTCGCAAAACTACATGATAGTAATCAAAGTCATCACAACTGTGCGATTGCACAGATATTTGTATTTGAACATATGTTTTAATCGTTATACTCTACAGCTGTATATAAACCATGCTCCAACTAGCATTGTGATTCAAGGAACACTTGGCCACAATAGCGAATCAAATTTTAAAATAGAAAACAACAAGAAATAACATTCTAATTAAGATTTAATTATTTAAAGTTTGATTAAAGATTATCCATTCCCCAAAAATCCATCCATGAACAAACGGTGAGCAGGAACTGTGTGAATTAAAACATCAAACTAGTGTGGCTGGGAAATACGGTTTGCGCAGGCAGTTTGTTAATGCTGTCATAGAAAACTTGAAAAAAAATGCAATTTTGAAGTAAAGTATAGGTCTTTGGGTACAATTGGGAACACATCTTTTACTTGGCCATGAGTCAAAGACTGGGCGTTTCTATCATTTTTAGTGTATATCAATAACAAGCCAGCACAAAACTATTTCCTAGCCACACTAGTCATCACTTTCTTTTTTTTGTGGTCAACTTATTAAAATGTTTATTATTTTACTTTCTCCTATACATTTGGCTTTGATTAGGTCTGCTGGTGTAGAATAGAATAGAACAGAACAGAATAGAGA
Source organism: Electrophorus electricus (assembly GCF_041902795.1). Taxonomy (NCBI): domain Eukaryota; kingdom Metazoa; phylum Chordata; class Actinopteri; order Gymnotiformes; family Gymnotidae; genus Electrophorus; species Electrophorus electricus. Next base: position 6,291,546 of record NC_137513.1, read on the forward strand.
GAAGGGAAGACGATTTGGGATGAAGGTTATGAACATTACACAGGTCCTATATATTTCTGTGCACTTGAGGTAATGTTATTGCACGTTGTGTGCTAAGTTGATGCCAATTTTCCATTTGGTGTCCCATGTAATTAAGAGTCCTGATGGCATAAGGTAAATAACTTCAGTCTATTTTGTCCTGCTTTTTATGCTCCTGTACCTCTTTCCAGAAGGGAGCAGACTGAATAACTGGGGGGGGGCAGGCACATGACAGCCAATTATCTTTTTTGCTGACCTTATAATTCTCAACAGCTTCTTCTTTTCCACCTCTGTGCAGCCAACATACCGTACAGAGATGGAGAAAGTCGGCACACTCTCAATGGTAGAGTGGTAGTAGCAGCCTCTTTCCTCTTTTCCCCACTGTTCTTTATCACTCATTCACTCTCGGTGCCAAAACACAAAAGTGCAGATGCAGAAACCACACATTATTTAACTCAACCAGAAAAATGCATGTGAAGAAAAATCCCCTAACATAAAAAATTCTCTCTTGAACATAATACATAGAACTCAAAAGGTTCTTGCCTGCCCCTACACAAACACCAGTCTTTATACACCTACATAGTTACTTGTATTTAGGCAGCTTTCCACCAAAGGGCTTCTTGATTTCCCTTCCTGCCAGTTGATCACACCAGGCCTACATATGGGAACCCTTTGCATTATCAAGTCCACACTTGACCTTAACCACTTTAATCTCCTTTGGTCACATGATATATTTGGAAAGACATAAAACGAGTATTGTCTGTAGCCCTTGCATTGATTATGATACCCATCATGGTGTCTCAGGGAACTCCTACTAAACCTGGCAATTAATTGAATTAGAGCTGTTTGGCACCTCTGGACTAAAAATATTGAACTCTGAGCCTCAATTTCAAGTGCTAGATTTAATAAATCATTAGTTTAAATGTTTTTACATAATTGAATTGAAATGTTATTACATAACTATCAGTGATTACAAAATCCAGGACTCTAATACCTCTGACATAGTTACATAAGCGCATGAAATGACCTGTACCAATGTTTCACATTAGCCACCAGCCAATATTTATTTTGTGGTGGATTTTAGGTGTGTACTTACAAAATGTTTTGTGAGCTGTTTTGAGTGCACTGAAGTGTAGCAATTCAGATAAGTTATTTTAAAGTGACCGTACGTATGCATGACTTACCAGCTCAGTAAAAAGTATGGATGGCCCTGTCGTCAACATCTGGTTTGCCAACACTCCAGCTGTGGTGATTGCTGGACGTCAAGCCCTGAAGGACTCTATGATTGGCACAGGGAAAGAGTTCACCCAGCTATACAAGCTCACTGAAGAAATTAGAAAATCCTCTGCAGTAACTTGATGGGCATGTTATTTGATCCACTGCATTTATTTGAAATATAGATGTAAATTTTGCATTAACACTTGATCTGAAGCCAGTGTCTGTGAATATACAGTTTGCTTATTTCTAATTTCACATTTTTCCATTGCTGCAATTTAAACTTTAAAACATTGCAGTTGGGTGAACATTAAAACTACTTTAGATACATTGCTATTTAACACCGTTCGGCACTGTGGCAGAGTTATGTTCAGATGCAATTGATTTAAAAAAAAAAAAAAAAAAAAAAAAAGCAGGCGACACCATTTTGGGAATTTCATCCAAGGAATTAAAAACCTCTAGAAAAAGGCCACAAATTCATTAGCCAAGGAGAGCAAGACAGGGGTTCCTAATGTGCAATTTAAAGATTAATGTAATTGGATTTTATTCCACAAATTAAAAATTGTCAGATGACTAGATATAATACCATTATATGAGGAGAAAGAGCCAATATAAAAAGGTGCTGACTCATAGCAGACGCAAACTTTCCAGAGTTCCTTTAGCACTACAATCTATACAATGATGTACCCAATTTCAGTGGAGCGTTACCCGAATCGGGAAAACACAAATATACCTGCCTCAGAGTTTGCCATTCAAGCAAACTACACGAAAGAACTTGGAAAGACAGACGTCAAATACGATAAAAAGTAAGACAGACAAATCGCCTCAAAAAAGGCAAAAACCGCGTCGTATTCCACAACACGACGCTATGACTCTTCCTCTTTGGTCGCAGCAGCAGTCCATCCACCCTCAGCCTATTACCACCTACAAACTGGTAGCGTCCACAAATTAGGCCAAAACAATATTGCGTATAAAATGGAAAAATAAGTCACAAATATGTACCCAGCGCCCGTTAAAAGCCCAGCCGTCGACAGCACCGCCAACCACTGCTTATGTCACAGGTGCGGCCGTGTGCCTTTTAAAAAACACCAGTAGTGCCAGGGAAAACTACAAGCTTATTATTATTATTATTATTTAAAAAACAAACAATCAGATACAATAAGCGTGTAATCTTGTTCTGAGTTTCAATTGCAAACTGCTTCGCCGACGCATAAGTCATTTCACAATACAATTCATAAACTTTAAAAATATTTCCACACCAAACCTAATAAAACCTCTACTATGAAATTCTACATCATAGAGGCTCATATAATCAGAAAAAACCTTTAGCGGGAACAAAAAAGTGACTCAGCCCTGCGCACAAAACCAACTTGTGTTTAATTTCCCCACCGCTCTCCTCACTCATTCAGGGCACAAACATCTCGCTAGTTACATCCTAAAACAAGTACTTCAACGCTTAAAAAGCTTCTTTACTCTGCACCAGCCCCAGTATCGGATCGGGTCACATTAAAAATTAACCTTCCGAATCACTTAGCGCTGTACTACTGCTGTTTTTATAAGTCTATTAGCAAAGACGCAAACATTTGTCAATCGCCTTCTACCAGCAATAAAGCATATGCATTTTATAATGCTCAATCCTGCGCCTTTAAATACACAGACACTCATAACCAACGGGCTCATACGTGCACTAGACGGCAATATACCGGCAATTGTAAGGAAGCTGCCTAAAACCAGCTGCTTTAACTGCAACAAGCTAGCCAGATCCACAGCATTATCGGCCTCCCCTAAGAAAATGAACCCATGTCCTGCCATATCAAACTGACAAGGAATAAATCACTTGTAATCCAGTCTGTCATTGAGTTATATTCATCAGAAGACAAGAAAGGTGCGTTTTAGTATTTTAGGGGCAGTGGTAGCTCAGTGTTTAAGGTACTTTGTAATAGGAAGGTTGCTGGTTCAAGCTGCCACTGTTGGGCCCCTGAGCAAGACCCTTAACCCTCAATTGCTCAAGTTGTACTCAGTCATAATTGTAAGTTGCTTTGGATAAAAGTGTCTGATAAATGCAATATTTCTACTACTCATCAGTAGAATTGGATAAGAAAATTCTAGTTCCAAGACACTGCTTTCGGTCCCATAGACATGTTACATACATAGAGTATATATATTTATCTTGCATATATACATTTTTCTCTATGCACCCCTGTTTCCTTTCCTCAGTTTGGACAGAGCACTCTCCACCATTTCACTGCGAGTTATACTGTGTATGACTATGTATGTGACGAATAAACCGAACTTGAACTTGAACTTGAACTTGTTAACTGAAGTAGTAGACAGTGTGATTGGCTTGTTTGTCTTTGGCTGCAGATTTAAATGTGATGACCCACACCTCAAGATAATTATGGAAACCGCCGATGCTTACTTCAGTGTCTTATGTAGTCCTCTTAGGCAGGTAATATACCATAACCTACCTAATATGAATTTAAATTTAATGGTAGACTGCTTTTCTTTGGCACACATTAGGCAAGTAAAACTAATCTCACCATAATTTTACTGTGTTGCTCTCTCCTGCAGTGCAATGTAATGAGTTACATAACCGTATATTTTCTTTGCTTGAGGACACTTTGACTTCAACATTGGCGTTTTAAAAAAAAATTAAATTATTGTTTTATTGGTAGTTCAAGTTAATTTGGAGCTCAAAGTTCTTTAAGCACTGCTGCATGCACTGGTCAGGACTGTTTTCCCCACACTTACCACTGTCAGCTCCCTTCCACTTTCGCATTCTCAATCACTAGGTTATTGATTATTGCACACATCTGTTTTTTTTCATTTGCTCTCACTTATCTTGTCCCCACAGTACATTGCATTGATGGTCCCCACAAGTTACGCTGGAAACAGTGCAAGCCTGTTAGCATCTGCTATGGTCCTGAAGCTTTGTTTCTTTTTTTCTCTTTTGTTTCTCATGCCTCGATCCTGACTTTGAGGAAATGTTACAACCAAACAGTATCTTGAAGTTTTTTGTACAGTTAAAATAAAACTCCAAAAATTCCAATCTTTTTTATACAAACTGAGTTCTGTATAAGTATTTCCAATACTACTTAGCTGGAAATGAAATAAGAGAATAAAATACACAGTGGATTACAACCAGTTTAATCTATCCAAACATATTAAAAATCCTGAAGAGCTCTGAGAAGGCTAAAATTTCTCTGAAGAATTACTGTTGACTTGAACATAGTTTTTAAGTATTCATCACACTGTCCTGTGCCTTTTATTTTTTATTATATTTGGAAATCATTACACATTTGCTATTCCAGAATTACCTTGTAACTGAGGTTTATGTAAATAAATATTATGACCTATCACTGGAGCTGCTCAGATGAATGCAAAGCACAGTGAAGACTAGGCAAATGATAATTTTATCTGCACAAGATGTTCCTTTCATTGACACTTCTGTCTTTTGTCCCTTACAGGCCTATTACATTTTCCCTAGATTAGTTGGAAAGCGCCATGATCTATTTAAACTGTATACAAAGGTCAGAGCTATCATAGGACTTGAAGCAGAGGCGTATATGAAAACACTAGATGTTACTTCACCATAGGACTTTTATTATACAAACTGAAGAGGAAAAATTCTCTCCACTGATATGAAGATAGCGTGCATGTTTTAATATGTATTTTTTGTTCATGATACTGAGTATTGAATACCCTTTGTGAGAAAACACAAAATTGTGGTACATTTAATGTCATGCTGAAAAAACTCTCAAAACAGAGTTACTGAAATCAGTATAGGAACACAATTAAACTTTGTTTCTCTACACATTCCCATAGAATCTTTCTGAAATAGATATTTTTTTTCATTATATATCCAAATTCCAGCAAAGATAACAAAGTCATGATTACAGAGTGTGGTAGTCAAGTATTATTTCTGTTAGACAATGTGAGTTACTGTTGACTAATTACTGTCAGCTCTTTTGCAGGAGAAACACAATCCTAATAAAGAATTTCATTTTCACACGTTCAGCACAGTCTGGAACTTGTTTAGTGCTGGCATTGAGACCACCACAACAGTGGCCCTCCCTGGATGACAGACAGAACATAAAATACACAGATGCAGTCATCCATGAGAACCTAGTGTAGCATGAACCTTGGTCCAACTGCTGTTCCACGTGTTATGCTCCATGACACTGAGTTTAACAACAATCACACCCTCAAAGTACATAAGTTGTGTTTTTATAGAGTGTGCAACGCAAAGTCATTAACTGATAATGTTCCTTGAATGTTAAATTTTGCTCATTTTCTTTGCTGAGAATATTTTGCTGTTTCTGCAGGGAACAATAATTCTTGCATTGCTATCCTCTGTGCTCTCTGGCCCTAGAAAATGGAAGAACCCAGACCATTTTGACCAAAGTAACTTCCCTGATGGAGAGGTACAATTCCTTTTTATATTTGGCTAATCCTTTTTTAAAATGTTTTTTTATGCAAAGCAACTTACAATTATGATTGAATACAACTTGAGGGTTAAGGGCCTTGCTTAGGGGCCTGACAGTAGCAAATTGGCAGTGGTGAAGCTTGAAGTGGCATCCTTATGATTATTAGTCCCTTAACCACTGAGCTACCATTGCCCCCAGTTGAAGATGAATGATGCATTTGTTGTGTTTGTAATGGGTAATCCTAACGCTAGGGAATGCATCATTGACTCATCTAATTACACATGTCTATACATTTATAAACAATGCTTCCTCTTTCACTCTCTTTCACTTTCAGTACATGTCATTGGTATGTCAGGATATTTCCCCTAAAACTTGAACTTTTAAAGGGAAAATCTCTGAAGGTTGTGTTTAAAAAAAAAAACAAATGTAGCCTTCCATTCTTACGTAGAATAAACGTTTTCTTCCTGCTTTAACACACCTGACCAACATATGAAAGAATTCACGGTTTGAACATAAAAATGTACAGATCAAGGCTTCCCAGAGATGTATTCTTCAGAGCTACTGTGTTCTTGTACCCTGCAACTACAGTATGTTAAATACCAAGCAACTACTTAATAAATCTCCTGGATAAAAACAAAGCGTAATTAAAAAACAAATGTATGTTAAAATTGTGCTTGATTTCTTTAATACTGCTTTGTGTGTGTATGTGCTTCACAGGCAAGTGGGCCTATCTAGGTGAAGCTCTGACCGGGTGGAGCGCTTCATCTTCTTCACCTTCCTCCTCCAGCACTTCACCTTCAAGACCACCCTGCCTCCTGAGGAGCTTGAGACCACTCCCCTCATCTGCAGCTTTGGCCATGTTCTCCTTTCTTACGAATGCTTTGCTATGCGCAGGGCATAGACAGCACTCAATCACACCAATAACCACCAGCAACATGCAAGGCCTGTGGTTACACTTCTCTTTCAGGTGAGACCAGATGTATTTGTATCATGAATTTGTCTATGTATTATGCCAGGGCACATTAAATCTCACGTATGTACATGCTACCTTTGGATCTTGGCCTTATTGATCTGATCTGAAAATCCACACACTGAAGTGGCCTGGCTCATTTTGTTACTGGATCTCAATTATGTATCCACATGTATACTTTTCTGATATCATTAATAAACACATTCCTCATGTAACATGGCACAGACAGAAAGAATTTAATTATAATGTCTCATTTCAGCATTCTTAATGACAAAACACTTGAGGAAACTGTCTTAAACTTAAACTCAAATCAGAACTCAACTGTAAAAGCCATGTTAGAGTCATAGAAAAGTTTACTTTCTACTTTAATTAAAATCTAATTATTATAAATCTCTTTTAATCCATACTTCTGTAGCTTCATCATAACCATTATGTCCAGCAGTAATTTCAAATTCAATTTTAATTTTATTAACCAAATTACAACCAGAAAGTCCCATAAACGTCTTGGAAAACCAGGTCTCTAACCTATATTTGATATTGATGTAATGACACCAGGATATTTATATTTATGCATATACACCAGGTTATGTATATTTATGCATATACAAATTATTTAATTAATTCCTAGGTATTTCTGGATTAACACTTGTTCAAATTAGAAATAGCAAGGCAAATAGTAAATGCAATTTTTTTCTAGTCAGCATTTATGTACTGCAAATTGCTTCTACCTGGTTACTGTACTATCAAATTTTGGATATCTTTGCAAATTTTAAATGCTTGAAATCTCACACTTTGTGCAAATGTCAAAATCTTATTCATTTTGTGATACTGTTTATATCCATAATTTATCATTCACTTGGTAAAAAATACACATTAGCCACTTGATTTAAAACATTCATGAATTTAACAGAAATCCTGTAATAATACCATCCTGAAATTCTAGAGTGGTTTTCTATAATTCTTGTTTCCTGTAGGCTGTTGGTTCAGTATATTGTATTCAGTAATCAGATTTTTCGAATTCATTAGGTTTTAAAAAGACAAAAAGAAAAAAAAAACAGATTTTTATGACAGATCTATATTTGTGACCCCTTTGAACAGATCAGAAAAGATAAGAAGTAAAGGTAAAACAGAGGTGGGACTGCTATTCACTTGCTCCTAGTCCAAAAATGACTATTAGAACTAAATCCACTCTTTGTTTTTTGCTTAACCACCTAGCAGACTAAATCAAGGCTTCTGGAGAGGAAGCAGAGTTCTTAGGACTGGTATCTGAAATTTCCTACTTATCACTCTGTCACAAATGACTGAATACCCTAGAAGAATGAACTAACATAGCAGTTGATAACATTACTGCACACAACATTACAACAGATTTCTGACTTGTGGCATCATTGTACATTTCAGAATCTTAAATTAATATGGGATTTAAAAATGAATATGGGATTAACACATGTTGAAACAAGTATATGATTCACAATACCAAGATCACTTTTTTTTATCATGTCCACTTTTAATATACTTTTATATATTAAACATGAGACACAAATCCATACACTTACAATTTACAATTTAGTTCCTGCCTTATAAGATATAGCACTGCTAGGATGACAGAGGGCCTAGAAGTGAAGGTAAGCAATTTTGATTCTTTTTTAGCTACTTCCACTAGATGGCGACTATTGCCAAGGTATGGAACGACCTTCAACGTCATGTTCTACTGCAGTGAATAATCAAAGCTGAGCTGCAGTGGAGGGCTGTGTGTATGTGGGTTTTCTTCTGAGTCCCATGTATACCAAAGTATGCCTTTCAGATTCTGCCTTAATGCACCGAATATTCTTTCAGTTGAATGATAAAGCATATGCTGAAACATACTGTATGGTGAAGCATGTAGTGTTAGCTTTGTGAGTTTTTCCAATGACTTTATAACCTTGTATCCAACTCCAAAAACTAGTTTGTCTAGTTGATTTACTGGTAAAATTCAACTAACTCAGAATACCATATCATGGTCATTTGAAAATAAAGAGGGCAAGCAGTGAAATTGCACCATATTCAGTAATATAACAGAAAATGGGTTTGTTATTGAAATCTCAAGAAACAAGGTTTTGGTAAATATTGAGGGCTCTTGGAAGTATGACAACTAGCTTTCAAATGGGCCACACCAAACTTCCACTATTTAAGATTCATATGAATCTCTGTGACATGTTTTTCATGGCATTAAATGGTAAACTACATCTTTTAAGCAGAACATTTCAGACCTTGGTCCATGCATTTTGCTCAACATGATCAGAACAATAGGTGACAGATTCAGATTCTAAACTTGCTTAGTCATGGTTTCAGAAATAGTGTCCTGCTGGGAAGTCTGTAGTATTAATACAGTGCTCTGTTGGCATCTGTGCTATGTCCATGTGAGTGTATTTGGCCATTGAATGGAATGTCATGTCATAATGAACAGGTTAGATCTCCTGTTGTATGCACAGACCTGAATTCTCTTAAGTATAATACAGAATTGTAAGAATTTAGGTGACATAATAGGTGAACATTTTCTTTTCCAAGTTATATGGAATGTTCTAAATGACATCTGCAATGTCTTGCAATAATATTATTCATGACTCATGAGCTCATATTTATGTCACAAATATTTTTAAACATCAATGAATAATAGGTGGTTCTAATTAGAAATAGTGATTAGGGCTCTTGATATATAGCTCTTATAAGCCAAACTGTGTAAACCTTTACCAAACATGACGTTTTCAGATTTGCAGAGAGCTATGCATTGTATTTGGCAGTGTATGACTATGAGCCACCATAAGGTTCTAGCTGTCTTACCTGTGAATACAACACATACTCAATAATCCTCAGGAGTTTAATGTTTTACTATGGCCATACTTGCTTGCGAGTGATGGTCCTCAAGTGACATAGATCATTGCCAAAATGTTTCAAAGAGGTAGAAAATAGCAACAAACAATAAAAAGACAACAAAGAGCACAACTTTGTTTGGACCCTTCTGTTTCTAAAGCACTGAAGGCTTCATAAAGTCCAGTTATAGACTGCTGCTGTAAAGTGGGCTCAAACCCAGGTCAGCTAGGTAATGACACTGAGAGCCTACTGGGTGCACAGTCACACTAATGATAGTGGGCCTGTGTGCAGTTAGATCTTGAATCAGGTAAACCAAAAGGAAAAATAAACAAACACGCCGAGCGTGGAAAAAAGGGAGAACAAAGGACACCACGGGAAGAACGGCAACCCCGATGCACTGGGGAAAACCAAACTAAAACCTCCCAAACAAAACCAGAAAAAGGTGGAGGAACTTGAATGGCTAAGGGAAGCCTTGGGAGAGAGACAGACTCGAGAGGGGAAAACTGAAGAGAGAAAGGGATGTGTAAAAACACGGACACCCTCGCAGGGAAGAAATGAGTTGTAGCATAAGGGCTCACAGACCTCAAAACCTGAAGTTACCACCTAGGAGCTTGGCTCAAAACTTTAGCAAAGACCCAGCACTGAGTGACTGGGTCACTGGGCTTATATAAGGTCTAGCCCAACTGTTGGGCATCAAGCCTGATTAGTAGCGTGGTTGACTCGAGGCCTCCCTCTGGTGGCCGGAGGGAGCCTCAGCTTGGTGCCAACCCTTACAGCTGCACTGCTTTCAGAAAAGGTCCATTCAAAGCTGTAATTGTGCTGGTTCATGCTACCTGTAAACTGTACTGAATTTAACACTCTCGCAAGAAACTTCCTATTATCATATGCAGCTTGCCTCTATGTGTGCAACTGCTATCTCCATATCTCTCCCTGTAGCACTTTACAACCACCGCTACACAAGGTCCGTTTCCACTTCTCTTAGCAGTAGCTCTCACAGTATTGGTTTGTTCCTTCTATTTCAATGTGGCCCAAAGCTGGTGTGTCTAATCCATTCAGCACCTGCTTGCGCCCAGAGATATAGCAGTACGCCCTGCCCTTCTTAGCTTCAGTATGCTGATGCCGCTGGACAGAGGGCTGGGTGGGGGGAGGGTCTGAGCCCTTGTGGCTGCTGTCCCTCTCAGAACAGTCCTGCTGACACGGATGGTCCTGTGAGCACTTAAATCCCTGTGCAGTGTGGCTGCCTGTGTTGCGATCATCCAGAACGCTAATTCCCAGCTTCCACCGCTGCCACTTTTTCTTGATCTCTGACTGTACCTGGGATAGGCAGAGGTCCATTTAAAAACTCTAGGCCTGTGGGTCATAGTGGGTATAAGTAGGTATGCACATACACATGCGCGCGCACACACATACTGAGCATGTGATTATTTCAGAGATGCATTACATCATGGTGCTGTATTATCTAATGTATTAGAATTCATTAATTTTGGAATATCCTCTCACGTAAGACAATAGCAAATGGACATGTAACATCAATGTGTGTCTTCAAACGCTTAGTCTTCAGACATAAATACATTTAAATATCATAAAACAAAGTTGATAGGAGAGCATTTGATCTTGAAGGAACAGGTGGCATGTATATTTACCAACTCTTTTGGAAGTTCTTTTGGTGGCTCTTACCTCTTTGTTCACAAAACAGTATAAAATAGCCACCAGAAAACCCTGCAGAGGAACACAGATGGGAATAATCTCTTAAATGTATCAGAAGTTAATCAGTTTTCTTCAAGAGAGCATATCATGATTTGCACCATGTAATGGAAGGGCTTTCTTGTCTTGGTAAAGATATCATCTGTACCTGAAAGGAGCTGAAAAACAGATGAAAGAAAAGGATGATGCTGCGTAGTATACCCTCTGTCTGTTCCTCCGTCCCCACAGCAAACACCACCTCATGAATTCCCAGCAGAGGGATGAGTGTCAAGGTAGACTTGGCCAGCCTAAAGATCAACATGCATTTAAATTAATTCAAAGCTTAAGAATGATTTATCCTCATTGTACTATTATTTTCATAATTACTAAATAACAAGAAGAACAGTGACTTGAAATCTGATTTCTTTCCATTTTTGGCGGGCACTTGGGCACATATTTTGAATGGAAGATGTTTCTAAATTTACGTTTTACAATAATGTCACCACTTAAAATGAGACATCTGAAATCTCCCACAGGATTTGGCTTAGATACAAACTCCTAAAGACCCTGCTATAAATAAAGGCAACATTTAATATCAGAAGATAAGAATATTACTTTTGCCTAAGGAAACCTTGAAGGTTTGTACAGGAAGTCCTAATCATGTGAATACATTTGAATTATTATTAACGATATTAACAATATAAAAATATGGATAGAGAAAGATGTTTGAAGCAAATCACTGCACAGAGCATGAGTGTCTGGAGTTCCTGAAGAATGTCAAATGTCAAATATACAAAAGTTAGTCAGTCAAATGTATTAATCCTGAATGTAGCCCAGTTAGTTGGATTTATATTTGCACAGCCTTACCTGAATTTATAGTCTGTGTATCTCATTTGGTGTACTTTTAACTTGGAGATGAGGATCTGAATAATCCTCATGAATATGAAAAAGTTTACCTGCTCTTAGCATGTATCACACAATCAGAATGCAAAATCTCATTAAATATAGCATAGATATGAATATACAAATTTGTGACATGATTATAATAAATTATAGTAGCAGGCTATAATAGCAATATTCATCATATTAATCTTGATGTTCAGCTGGGCAACTTAGGGCATAAGTGAGCAGTTTCACACAGCCAGAAAGAAATCATGGAATAAACGATTACACAATTACAAAAAGACATTCCAAAAAAGTAACACAAGAAGGTTCTAACATAATAATCAAACCATGCTAACTAGCTTTCAACTTAACACTTAACTTATGCTAAGATCTCATCTGCAACTGCTGCAGCCTCAAGTGAAATTTAGAGTTTTGAAGTACTGAGACATACTGGAAAATACCATGCTGTGATTTACTTTAAGGTGTTACTAGTATTAAGTCCAAACACCTAAAAATGTTTTACATATGAGTCCACTGATATTTTCACCATTAATCACCAAGACTCACTAAAATAGCCAGGAGGATTGGAGTTCGGATGATCCACCAATATGCCATGTTGCCATTGACCTCCCAGCACCTCTAAGGCATTAGGCAATGTTTGTTTGTTTTCAGCCTAGCCTTAAATATTGACACTGTGTCTGAGTATTGAACTTTTACTGGAAGGTTATTCCATAGTATGGCATCTTTATAGGAAAAGGCTCTGCCCCCTGCGGTCAATTTTCTTATTCTTGGTACTAGAGCCTGCACCTTTTGATCTAAACAGATGTGGTGGATTGTAATGCACTAGACGTTCTCTAAGGTATTGTGGGACAAGACCATTCAGCGCTTTGTAGGTCATTAGAAGCATTTTATAATCAACACGAAATTTTACTGGGAGCCATTGTAAAGTAGCTAAGATAGGAATGATGTGATCAAATTTTCTAGTTCTATTAAGAACTCTGGCTGCTGACAATGATGGCACTCACATGTAACAGTTATGGCAAACATGAAGACACTTGTGTAAATGATGAACATAGGCTAGACAAACCTGAATACAAATATACAACTTCAGACACTAACAGGCAGACAAACAATAACCAGCGGTGAGGCACACACTGACGGGGGTTTAAATAGACAGACACATTAACACGTAACCCCGTACAGGTGCATGCCTTCATGGGGGTTTGGCTCCCTACATGTGTGAACCCACCTTGCACACGGAGGGCCTTACCACATGACTCATGGGGGGGAGCGTCCCGTGAGAGTAACTTAGTTAAATCTGGGGTCAAAGGAAACTTACTGTATTTAAAATTGTTTAAATATTAATACATTACCTACTTGTGAACCATGAGTTCTCTGAAAAATGCTTCTAGCTAGTTTTTCTTCTACCCTTATACGTCACTAAATATTAGAGTATAAATACATGCAGTATACTGGAAATACTTGTGTTGTCTCTTACACTAGCTGCTGAGAAACACCCAAGTAGCAAATTAGACTACAGAATAACCTACTTCAAGATTTCATTTATGTTTTCTGCCTGAACAATTTTTCACGATTTTTACATAAATGGATCTATTGCTAATTTTACAGGCAAACCTTCTATCAGTAGTTGTGGCATCTGTTTTATTTCTAATATGGAAGCATACTGGTAAAGGAATCCAGAGTATTTATGGAAGGCTCCCTCCAGGTCCGACTCCTGCACCAGTAGTTGGAAATTTTCATCAGGTTTATACAAAGGAGCCATATAAATATTACCTAGAGGTTGGTAAGATATCACACTAATGATTTAAATCTGTTCTTATGCAATCTGGACTCTGGGGATTGACATATTGGCTACTGTTTCAGATTTTTTCTTTTAAATAATAGTTTAGAGGGTTCAGGTGCCAGTGGATCACCAATGTTTCACATTAGCCAACAGCCAATATCCATTTTATGGTTAATCAATTTTAGGAGGTGTACACTTAAGAAATGTTGTTTTGTGAGCTGTTTTGAGTAAAATGAAGTGTACCAATTCAGAACAAAAGTAATTTTAAAGTGTCCATATTTATGCATGACTAAACAGCTAAGTAGAAAGTATGGCCCTGTCTTCACCATCTGGTTTGCCAACACTCCTGCTGTGGTGATTGCTGGATATCAAGCCCTGAAGGACTCTATGATTGGCATGGCGGAAGAGTTCAGTGGCAGATTGAACTACCCACTTTTAATGAATTCCACCAATGGATATGGTAAGGTCTAATAAATCAGAGTAGACAAACATCAGTGGACTTTCTTGTTTAGGACTAAAACACAATGCTGTATGAATAACAAGTGTTGTTTATCAAGCTTTACCAAGTTGATTTTCAAATTAATCTTGAATAAAGTTTGGCAGTTCCATAGAGTTTGGTGTCACAGGCATGGAAGTCAGAATGGATGATTTCTGTTTTGCAGGTGTTCTGGTGAGTAATGGAAACAGGTGGAAGCAGCTTCGCAGGTTCTGTCTTGCAACACTGAAGCATTTTGGAATGGGTCGAAGGAGCATTGAGGACAAGGTGAAGGAGGAAGCCCAGTGTTTGGTTCAAACATTCAGCACATTTGCAGGTATTGCCCCCTTTGCTATCTGTTATGTGCTTAAACCTCTTCTGACTTTGTGTCATTTTTAAAGATAAACTCCAAGCAGTCTTGTGTGGGCTGTGACACTATTTAAAACTGCACTCACTATTAAATGTCTGGCCTGTAATTGCTGTAATTCATTTACAGTGTATTAAGTACATTTATAGTGGGCCCCCATGCCTGCAGCAGTGCTGGGTTTTACCCCAAGGTCACATTCCATTTTGGAACAAGCACATAGGCTTGAGCTTTTGAGATATGGAAAAATGTATAAGGAAAATACATGAAAATACATGGAGCTACACCCAGCTATACAAAGTCACTGAAGAAATTAGAATGAAACCTCTGCAGGAACTTAATGATGGGTGTGACATTTCAAACTCTAGACTGGACCATTTGATTCGAAAGTTAAATGTCAGTTTTGCATTAACACCTGATCTGAAGCTGGTTATCATCAAGGAATTTATGAATTTGCAATTATTTGGTATTTATAATTTCTAGCACATGATTTTGGCATTGCTGCATTTTAATCAATAATTAGTGTGTAAAACACTGCAGTTTAGTGTGCTTGAAAAGTACTGTAGATAGTGTTATTTATGTAACAGCCTTCTCACACTGAAAAGCAATGACTCATAGGTTATGCTGCGTGGTCGTCTCTGTTGTTGAATCATATTCATTAGAACACTAGATCATTTCAGTAAATGTTCTCAGTATCAGTATTATTTTCTAAAAGGACCATTTCAGTATCACTACTGCCTTTCAGAAGAGTTGGATGATACACAAACATCTAGTTTGCAAACAAATCCCAAAAAATCCTCCTTTTTTCCTCCTACAGATTCTGCTTTCAGTCCCAAATACTCATTAACTAAAGCAGTGAGCAATGTGATTTCCTCTGTTATCTTCGGCCACAGATTTGAGTCTGAGGATCAACAGTTCAAGAATATCCTCGAGGGCACTGATGCTTACTTTAATGTCTTATCTAGTCCTCTGGGACAGGTAATGTAAGTAATCTGAAATAAAATGAAACAGTATGCTGCTTTTCTATGGCTCACCTGAGGCAACTAAATTTGAGTAGGGGGTAAAAAGCAAGGAAAAATCTCATTGTGGTTTAACTGTTCTGCCCTCTCTAGCTGTGCAAGGTAAGGCATTACTTGATGGTGCCTTTTTTTTATTTACTATAATTTCAATGCAATATTGTATTTTTTAAAAATCGAATTACTTTTGTTATTGGTTGGATTTAAATTTGGAGCTCATAGCTCTTAATCATTCATATATATACTCACCAGGGCTTTTTTTTACCACAAGGAGTACTTTGTACAGTCAGAAATGAAACCTTTTTTTGGTTTAAAAATTATTATTTTTTTATGCTTATATTGATTATATTATGAGTACTTTCACTACATCTTAGCTGGAAATGAAAGAAAGGAACAAAAATAAAATGAAATACAATCAATTTAATATCTATCTACCTATTAAAAATCCCAAGGAACTCTGAGAATGCTAACGTTTCTCTGAAAAATCACTGTTGACTTGAATATAGTTTTTAAGTATTCATCACACTGTTTTGTGCCTTTTATGTTATGTTATATTTGGAAATGACTACACATTAACTATTCCAGAATTACTGAGTAACTGAGGTTTGTGTAAACATTATGACCCATCACTGGTGCTGCTCAGATGAATGCAAACCACAGCTAAGACTAGGCAAACATTAACTCTGTCTGTACACAATGTTCTTTTTGTTAACACTTCTGTCTTTTTTTCTCTTACAGGTCTATAACGTCTTCCCTAGATTGCTTGGCCTCTTCTCTGGACAGCTCCATGATATGTTCAAAGCGCTTGAAAAGGTCAGAGCTCATCTAAGACTTGAGGTAGAGGCAAGGATGAAAACACTAGATCTTACTTCACCACCGCAGGACTTCCTAGAGGCCTGCGTTATAAAGATTGAAGAGGTAAAATTCTCTCCACTGATATGAAGATAGCATGCATGTCTTGGTATGGAATATTTGTTCATGATACTGACTGCCTACATCCAATATATGATTGTATCATTTTTATACCATATAAAATCTTAAAATGGAGGTGTCTCTACAAGCCCATGGGATCTTTCTCAAATAGATAGTTTCTCATGATCTATTTCTCATTAAAGATGACAAAGCCTGAGTGAGGTCATGTTTAATAGGTGCTGCAGGATGTGAGTTACTGTGAGTTAATTACTGTGACTTTGGCTCTTCTGCAGGAGAAACACAATCCTAATACAGAATTTAATTTTGACAACATGTTGAGCACAGCCTGGAACTTGTTTAGTGCTGGCATTGAGACCACCTCCTGTACTCTCAGACAGGGCCTGCTGCTCATGATGAAGTATCCAGATGTCCAAGGTGACAAATCAGATCACTTCAAACTTTCATGTCTCACCAATCACATTGAAGCTATGTACCAACAAAAGACTTAACCTACTTTATGTGTGTTGCAAATCACATTTTTGGGCCTATAATCAAATATATATGCCATGGCTTACAACATGCAGAGAGAAACTGTTGATTTTCTCTGTAACATGCTCTGTAGCCCGGGTTCAGAAGGAGATTGATGTGGTGGTGGGGCCAGACCGGTGGCCTTCCCTGGATGACAGACAGAACTTGCCATATACAGATGCAGTTATCCATGAGATCCAGCGTAGCATGGACCTCACACCTACTGCGGTTCCACACAAAATGCTCCATGACACTGAGTTTAACAACTATCTCATCCCCAAGGTATTTGTGTTTTTTATGTAGCATTCAGAACTTTAGCTGCATGCTCCATAAAAAGAAAAAAATTGTAAATTACTTGGATGGTAAACTTTACGCATTTTAATTGCTGAGAATACTGTGTTGTTTCTGCAGGGAACAATTATTCTTCCATTGCTATCCTCTGTACTCTCTGACCCTAAGCTATGGAAGAACCCAGACCATTTTGACCCAAACAACTTCCTTGATGAAGAGGGACAATTCAAGAAGAATGATGCATTTGTTGTGTTTGGAATGGGTAAGCTTAATGTTAGGTAGTGTATCACTGACTCAACTCATTACATATGAGTGTGTACATTTATAAACAATGCGTCCACATTTACTTTCTTCCATTTCCAGTACATGTCATAGGTATGTCATAATGTTTACCTTTAAGTTTTGACCTGTTAAAGGGATTATTCACGAAGCTTGTGATCTAAAAATTACTGTCAATCCTTACATAGACAAAACTTTTTTGTTTCTTTTTCTCTGCTCCAACATACCCGACCAACATATGAAAGACCTGATAGTTTGAACAACACAAATGTGTAGATCAAGACCTCCTAGAGATGTATTATTCTGTGTAAAACTTGAGCTACAGTATTCTGGGGGAAGATAGAACCTCATTAAATCATTCCAAAATATGAGTGAATTTGGTGACTGTAAAGCCACATCATTCTGCTGCCTAGTTCAAGACTAGTTTGTTTAAACACATATTCACTAGCAATAGAAATTGCATTTGTTCCATTCCACACTCCAGATCACTAAATAATGTTTAGAGTTATATTATGTAAAGTATTAAATTGAATACAATATTAAATACAACTATTAAATACAATAGACTTAAATGTACCTCATTTAATTTGACACCAGCAAAGTGGTTGGTTCATTCACTGTAAAGCCAATGTCACGGAATGCTCGCCTCCTGCGAGTGGTACGGCCCGTCACGTGCAGTGGGAGGAATGTCTTGTTTCTAACCACACCTGCACCTCGTTCATCTTTATGCATATAAACCCGTGTTAAAGTGTGCATCTAATAAACAAATGCATGTTAAAATTGTGTGTGTGTGCTTCACAGGCAAGCGGGCCTGTCTGGGTGAAGCTCTAGCCCGGGTGGAGCTCTTCATCTTCTTCACCTCTCTCCTCCAGCACTTCACCTTCAAGGCCACCCAGGCGCCTGAGGAGCTCGAGACCACTCCCCTCATCTGCAGCTTTGGCCGTGTTCCCCTCTCCTATGAATGCTTTGCTGTGCGCAGGGCATAGACAGCACTCAATTACACCAGTAACAGTAGCTACATGCTAGGTCTGCGGTTACAATTTTGTTTCAAATGAGAGCAGGTGTATTCATATTATGAATTTGTATCAGGTGTATCATGCCTGGGCTCATTAACTCTCAGGTATGTACATGTTATGTATGGATCTTGGCCTTATTGATCTGATCTGAAAATCTGCACACTGAAGTGGCCTGGTTCACCTTGTTACTGGATTTCAATTGTGTATGCACATTTTGTCCAAACACTAGATTTATAGCCCTGATGTGTTCCATACTGCTATATACACATATAAAACAGGAAAGCATGTTATTGTTTTGTGTCTCAGAACTGTAGTCAGTTGCTACAGTGTGCTAAAGCTCAATTATCATTGTAAGCCCTCATTAAGCCCTAATATCTGTTACAAAAGCCTTTTATGATCATGTGCTTAGTAAAAAACAAGAATCATTTCTCTTGCACCCAACACAATTTCCCTCACCCGAAAACCTATGAGCTGAGATCCAACAATTGGAATAATAGTTCAAATTATTTGAATATTAAAAATTCAAATATAACACTGGCCTGGCATCTTAATTATGCATTTCTAAAACAGACTAAGTCTAATTTGATCATATCCTCAACAAGTTCACACTGATGATTATAAATTTATACTTGTGCAAATGACATTGTTTCATATTCAGCTACTTTGTTCTAACAGATGCATTAACTGTTTCCAATGTATTTGCACAAAATTCAGCTGAGCAAAACGTTCATTACTTAACTCCGATAAAGGAAGAATATAAAATGACAATGTGATTGCAATAAGTGCTACTACTATCATTAAAACTTGTTATATAAACTTAAACTATTAAAGTCTGCCTGAATGTCTCCATTTGCTCTGTATTAGGAGTACAAAATAACAGAAGTCTGGGAGAAAGTGTAAAGCATGGCTTATAGTGCTGGTGTACCACCACCAGATGGCACCCTTATATAACAGCTTCAGAAAGGATTCTCTTTGTCAAGCATGGTAATTTGTCTCCTAGGAAACTGTCCTGTGTCTTCCTGAATATTCTGTAGGGGGATTGTTGCTCCTTTATTTTTATTTTCTGGTTGTTCCTTGGGAGAGATTTCCATTTCTGTTCGTTTTTCAACATGAAATACCTGCTACTTTTGCAGTTAGTGTCCTGTGTGTATGTTTTGTTTGCACAAAACCATTTGGACAATTAGCATTCTCTGTTAAAGTAGCAACACTTTGGAATTGTTTGCCAACTGAGTTGAAAATGCAATCCCAAACATTACTGCTTTCCATAAGGGTGTTAAATCATGGACAAAAGAAACAATATTGCTCTCACATTTAATACTTTTGTATTCACAGTTGCTTATGATATTGTATTTACATTTGCATTATATTTTTAATGTTTAAGAAAGCCTTCTGTGGATAAGTATAGCAAATTAGTGTTTAAGTGTGTAGAGAATAACCACACCAGAGAAATGCCGATAAGCCTAGTTTTTTTCTGGAATTGTCTGCCTGATATAATCATTCGTGCTGAAACAAGTGCACTTTTATGTCTAGCATATCTGTCCTCATGGAGCGAGCTTTGTCAGAAACATATTGTTTCCTCTTGCTGCTCAAGGATGTGGCTTAGCACTGGGATTGTTCAAGAGGGTTCTATCCTTTTTGTAGGCTTTTTTTTTTCCTGCCACAAGCACCACATCAAAAGAGAAGGTGGATATTTCAAACTTTGTTGGCCATGGCTGAGAATGGCATGATATTGGATCTTCAATGGAGGAAGACAGCAGAACTGTGTCCTGAGATATTATGGAAGATATCCTGGAATCAGATTCCACTTGTACAGATGAATAAATATCTGGTTATTCTTCTGCACTAAGATTTAGAATGACTGTTTATGTATCCATGTGTTGTGTATGTGTGTGTGTATTTGTTTATATATATATATATAACAAATACAAATAAAATAAACATAAGTATAAAAACAAACAAATAATATCTTGAATTATATTCCCAGCAGAATGCACACCTCAGTCATCAATGCACAGAATAAGCTCTCTTCATACACAGTGAAAAATTTATAAAACATTTTTTTTGTGAGCTCCATCATGAGCTCCATCTGGTATTAAGAACTAGATATCCTTTCAGCAACTGTTAACTTTTCTTGAACATTCTTCAGTACCATTTCACAAGGACTGTAATATCGGCACATACTGGAATGTTCGGTTTTCTTTCTTGTCCAGAATATACTCTATAGGTTCAACAACAGAAAAAATGTGCCTCCATATATTCTACTTTTATGTGATAGAGTAAAGGCCCATCTTTCTTGAATTTAGAGAGTGTGATTCACACAGACTTTTCATGAAATCTATAAAAAGGCCCTAATTTAAATCACAGTTGTGACTCCTGAAAGTTCTCTTAAAACTGGATCAGATGCACAGCAGGATATAAACTGGGGTTCACCTAGTTTCATAAATGCATTTGTTTAGCACATTGAAACAACTCTGACTTTTCAGAAAAAGAAGGCCAAGCTTATCCTTCAGAACTTCAGACAAATCCTCAGGTAGTTCAAACAAAACTTTAGGATCATCTTCAGGGAGCACTGGATGGATTATTGTGACAGTTGGATATGGATATGTTTTTAAAACTTCAGATTTGAAAGCTTCATCTGAGTGTTCACTGTGTTTACTGGGCTCACGACATATATGCATTTGAATACTGAAGTTTTTAATTGTTAATGTGAAGAAACCTATAGTTAAACGCTACAATGATGTATACACTGTGCTCAGATTAGCTCAGGTGTTATCACGGGACATGCTAAAACTAACCTGGCAGTTATCAGATACACTGTGTTAGCACATGCTGAGCTATTTCCAGGCTGCATTTGTAATGGTATCGGATTGGTTTCCACCGATAACTGATCCAGCATTTTTTCGGATCGGTGCCATCTCCAATACCAACGCATAAACTAGTGTTTGTTTTTTAACACTGCATGCACATCTTTTGTCTCGTTAGCTGTGTTGCAATCGACCAAACCATTCAAGTTCTCCCAGTTTTCTTCACTGTAAATAATTCCGCATACTCTGCGTAAACACATGTCAACATTATGTTGGTACATGAGAAGATAGATTAACGAGCTAACTAGATTTAGCAACCTTTAGATATCTGTAGCTAATGAAATGTCTCATTACAGTGTTAGACATCAGTGTCTAGATATCTACATATTGCCTTCATAATTTATCTTCAACACACTGTCAGGCACGCAGATAGGGGAGGAGATGGCTATTAGAATCTGGCAGCAAATTAGTGTAATGTTAAGCTTGCTATCACAAAACCAAAGAACTATCTGAGAGCTAACTTAATTAGTCCATTACCTACCTACATGGAAGTAATGTTCCACCATATTGTTTCTATTTGGGTTTTAAACACGATGGAATCTGATTTTAGAATCTGAGCAATCAATTAGCATGATAATAACCCCACCTGAAAAGAAGTTAACTGTGCTTCAGTTAAGCTAACCTGTTGACTTCTTAGCATGTTACCTCTGTTCAGTTCCTAATATTAATAGCACACTTTAATGTAACGTTAATTTAGAATGTTAGCCGTGTACATTAAACGGAAACATTCTGTTACTCTTCACATATTTACACAACTACATAAAGGCTATTCCTGTAGAAAGTACTTTAACAATCTTTATATCTACTTTATTTATAAAGTCAAAAATCATGAGTGAATTTTGGTGGATGCTGCTGCGTCTTGTCCTTTTCCCTGCTTGCGTCATATCTTTGAATCGTGTGGTTCCTAGATTTTTCCTACATTCCAGTAATTTTATTAAGTATGCTCAAATAGAAAATAAAGATGCAAACTCAAGAATGAATTGAAGAGAATAGCAGGTCCCATGTTTTTTTCTGAGCTCAACATAACATACAAACGAGGGATAGTCTGGAATATATCTAACAATCACACAAAGAACACATGTTTTTATACAGTTTTCAGAAATGATTATGTAATCACCCCACCTTCTTTACGAACAAGTGTTTGAAATCTCCACCACTATATCCAAACATACATAATTCAATATATGTAAATTGAGATGCATAATTATGCAAGTTGCAACTTGACACCATTATGTCCCATTGGAGGATTTGCCTCGTTTTTTAAACAAAGATGATGTTGACTGCAAAATAAAGTCTTTCTCCTCCACCACTATGTCCTTGGTAAGACAATGAACCTTTTTTAACGACAGAACTTCTCAAAGTCTTGTAACAAAGATGATCTTTTCCCAGTACTAATGACGATATTTCTCAAAGGAACAGTTCAGAGTGATCTGCACATACAGACCAAAAAAGGTCTCTTAACCTTAAGATACTCCCAAATATTTTATTACTTTATTTATACAATTATCCAGTTCTGCTACCATTAGCTCCATAAGTAAGGTGTGTTATTTATTTATTTATTTATCCTTAAAACACTGTTCTCATTACAATATCATTTTATTACTTCACATGCCTGGACCACTCTCCTCCAAGCTTCATTTACATCTCACCTGGCACATCCGACCAAGCTTGGCACTTGTTCCACAATTATTTGGGACACACTAGGATTGTGTTCGAAATAAGCTTACTACATACTATTCGTGTACTGATTGGGCCCCAAATCAGTATACCGTATGAAATCAAAATATTTCTTCCAGTATGCAACATATACACAGATAACATACTAACATACTACTTCTCTCCGTTGAGGTCAGGGAGGTGCTTTCGCTCCCTGAAGACCAAGACAGAGAGGCTGAAGAGGAGCTTCTTCCCACAGGCCATTCGGGCCCTGAATCAGGGAAACTGATAAACTGTGGGGACCACCACCACCATGTAACATAACTGTATATCTGTATATATATATTTATATTCAATTACCTTGTTACACAACAACTGTAGATATGTTATTATATGAAATGGATCTGTACATTCTGTAGATTGTGTACGTATATACACAACCATATACATTGTACATTGTGTATATAATCATATTATACATATATTGTACATAAATTGTTAATATATTTTGTACATACATAGAATATATATATATATATATATATATATATATATATATATATATATATATATATATATATATATATATATATATATATTTATTTATCTTTGCATATATATATTTCACATATAGAGAATATCTATATTTCTCTATGCACCCGTTTTCTTTTCCTCAGTTTGGACAGAGCACTCTCCACCATTTCACTGTGAGTTATACTGTGTATGACTATGTATGTGACGAATAAACCGAACTTGAAACTTGAAACCCTTAACCCTCAATTGCTCAAGTTGTACTCAGTCATAATTGTAAGTCGCTTTGGATAAAAGCCTCAGCTAAATGCCATAAATGTAAAATGTAAATGTAAATTCCAGTACACGACCAGAGCTATCTTCGGGTGTGCCCTGAACTAGGTTTTGAGTATGTAGTATGTAGTGTAGTTAAAGTTGTTAAATTTGAGTACAATCAAAAATCCAAGATGCATACTTAGAACTGGTCGGTTTTTGAGTATGGTTTGAATGGACACTGTTGTCCCATAATGCAATGTAAAACGGAAAAGGAGGAGCTACTCGCATCTGGAAATTTTTGAAAATGCCAGACAACATAGATGGTTCAGCAATGACAGTTGCAGGCTAATGGTGTATAAATGTCAGTACAACTTGTAATTATGTCTTTAAAATAGTAAAATAATTAATAAAGATAACAAACTGGTTGCTATTTTACTGATAAATCTGTTTGAAACGCAAGTTACTTTGTTTTAGTAAGCAGCATAGCTGTAGTAGTGTTCGTAAGTAAGTTAGCCAATTAGCCAGCACACAGCCTGGGACTGCTGGTTTCAGTTTTAGATATTCGAATATTGCATAGGGGCGTATTTTCACAAATAGCACACATGTATTTTTCAGTATACTGATCCACCTTTGGGACTAAAAAAGTGCTGTTTTTTAGTAAATCATAACAAATGTAAATAATTGTTTCTAAAAGTATCATAATTCAATATTATAAAATTATAATTCAGAAAAATTCAGACACTGTATTTGCCATGCAGTGTATATATGCAAAGGAAGACAAGCTGAATAGTATACATAAATTGTTAACATTTTTGATAGATGCAGTAGCCTACAATCTTTGCAGAAAAAAATCTGTAGGGTAAATGACTGCAATCTACACTGACGGTTTAAGTGAGCGCCTACATTTTCTATTACGGTCGCCAATTTTTCAAACGATGTAGGGGGAAAGTTTATCGCACTTTTATTGCAGAAATTGAAAATCTAAAACTGTGCTCTTCAGCTTAATTAAATATATCTTAATGAAATCTAATGCATCGAAAGAAAATGTTCCCGCACACTGGCTTCGCAAAACTACATGATAGTAATCAAAGTCATCACAACTGTGCGATTGCACAGATATTTGTATTTGAACATATGTTTTAATCGTTATACTCTACAGCTGTATATAAACCATGCTCCAACTAGCATTGTGATTCAAGGAACACTTGGCCACAATAGCGAATCAAATTTTAAAATAGAAAACAACAAGAAATAACATTCTAATTAAGATTTAATTATTTAAAGTTTGATTAAAGATTATCCATTCCCCAAAAATCCATCCATGAACAAACGGTGAGCAGGAACTGTGTGAATTAAAACATCAAACTAGTGTGGCTGGGAAATACGGTTTGCGCAGGCAGTTTGTTAATGCTGTCATAGAAAACTTGAAAAAAAAGAATGCAATTTTGAAGTAAAGTATAGGTCTTTGGGTACAATTGGGAACACATCTTTTACTTGGCCATGAGTCAAAGACTGGGCGTTTCTATCATTTTTAGTGTATATCAATAACAAGCCAGCACAAAACTATTTCCTAGCCACACTAGTCATCACTTTCTTTTTTTTGTGGTCAACTTATTAAAATGTTTATTATTTTACTTTCTCCTATACATTTGGCTTTGATTAGGTCTGCTGGTGTAGAATAGAATAGAACAGAACAGAATAGAGAGAAGGGAAGACGATTTGGGATGAAGATTATGAACATTACACAGGTCCTATATATTTCTGTGCACTTGAGGTAATGTTATTGCACGTTGTGTGCTAAGTTGATGCCAATTTTCCATTTGGTGTCCCATGTAATTAAGAGTCCTGATGGCATAAGGTAAATAACTTCAGTCTATTTTGCCCTGCTTTTTATGCTCCTGTACCTCTTTCCAGAAGGGAGCAGACTGAATAACTGGGGGGGCAGGCACATGACAGCCAATTATCTTTTTTGCTGACCTTATAATTCTCAACAGCTTCTTCTTTTCCACCTCTCTGCAGCCAACATACCATACAGAGATGGAGAAAGTCGGCACACTCTCAATGGTAGAGTGGTAGTAGCAGCCTCTTTCCTCTTTTCCGCACTGTTCTTTATCACTCATTCACTCTCGGTGCCAAAACACAAAAGTGCAGATGCAGAAACCACACATTATTTAACTCAACCAGAAAAATGCATATGAAGAAAAATCCCCTAACATAAAAAATTCTCTCTTGAACATAATACATAGAACTCAAAAGGTTCTTGCCTGCCCCTACACAAACACCAGTCTTTATACACCTACATAGTTACTTGTATTTAGGCAGCTTTCCACCAAAGGGCTTCTTGATTTTCCTTCCTGCCAGTTGATCACACCAGGCCTACATATGGGAACCCTTTGCATTATCAAGTCCACACTTGACCTTAACCACTTTAATCTCCTTTGGTCACATGATATATTTGGAAAGACATAAAACGAGTATTGTCTGTAGCCCTTGCATTGATTATGATACCCATCATGGTGTCTCAGGGAACTCCTACTAAACCTGGCAATTAATTGAATTAGAGCTGTTTGGCACCTCTGGACTAAAAATATTGAACTCTGAGCCACAATTTCAAGTGCTAGATTTAATAAATCATTAGTTTAAATGTTTTTACATAATTGAATTGAAATGTTATTACATAACTATCAGTGATTACAAAATCCAGGACTCTAATACCTCTGACATAGTTACATAAGCGCATGAAATGACCTGTACCAATGTTTCACATTAGCCACCAGCCAATATTTATTTTGTGGTGGATTTTAGGTGTGTACTTACAAAATGTTTTGTGAGCTGTTTTGAGTGCACTGAAGTGTAGCAATTCAGATAAGTTATTTTAAAGTGACCGTACGTATGCATGACTTACCAGCTCAGTAAAAAGTATGGATGGCCCTGTCGTCAACATCTGGTTTGCCAACACTCCAGCTGTGGTGATTGCTGGACGTCAAGCCCTGAAGGACTCTATGATTGGCACAGGGAAAGAGTTCACCCAGCTATACAAGCTCACTGAAGAAATTAGAAAATCCTCTGCAGTAACTTGATGGGCATGTTATTTGATCCACTGCATTTATTTGAAATATAGATGTAAATTTTGCATTAACACTTGATCTGAAGCCAGTGTCTGTGAATATACAGTTTGCTTATTTCTAATTTCACATTTTTCCATTGCTGCAATTTAAACTTTAAAACATTGCAGTTGGGTGAACATTAAAACTACTTTAGATACATTGCTATTTAACACCGTTCGGCACTGTGGCAGAGTTATGTTCAGATGCAATTGATTTAAAAAAAAAAAAAAAAAAAAAAGCAGGCGACACCATTTTGGGAATTTCATCCAAGGAATTAAAAACCTCTAGAAAAAGGCCACAAATTCATTAGCCAAGGAGAGCAAGACAGGGGTTCCTAATGTGCAATTTAAAGATTAATGTAATTGGATTTTATTCCACAAATTAAAAATTGTCAGATGACTAGATATAATACCATTATATGAGGAGAAAGAGCCAATATAAAAAGGTGCTGACTCATAGCAGACGCAAACTTTCCAGAGTTCCTTTAGCACTACAATCTATACAATGATGTACCCAATTTCAGTGGAGCGTTACCCGAATCGGGAAAACACAAATATACCTGCCTCAGAGTTTGCCATTCAAGCAAACTACACGAAAGAACTACGATAAAGAGTAAGACATAGACAAATCGCCTCAAAAAAGGCAAAAACCGCGTCGTATTCCACAACACGACGCTATGACTCTTCCTCTTTGGTCGCAGCAGCAGTCCATCCACCCTCAGCCTATTACCACCTACAAACTGGTAGCGTCCACAAATTAGGCCAAAACAATATTGCGTATAAAATGGAAAAATAAGTCACAAATATGTACCCAGCGCCCGTTAAAAGCCCAGCCGTCGACAGCACCGCCAACCACTGCTTATGTCACAGGTGCGGCCGTGTGCCTTTTAAAAAACACCAGTAGTGCCAGGGAAAACTACAAGCTTATTATTATTATTATTATTTAAAAAACAAACAATCAGATACAATAAGCGTGTAATCTTGTTCTGAGTTTCAATTGCAAACTGCTTCGCCGACGCATAAGTCATTTCACAATACAATTCATAAACTTTAAAAATATTTCCACACCAAACCTAATAAAACCTCTACTATGAAATTCTACATCATAGAGGCTCATATAATCAGAAAAAACCTTTAGCGGGAACAAAAAAGTGACTCAGCCCTGCGCACAAAACCAACTTGTGTTTAATTTCCCCACCGCTCTCCTCTCTCATTCAGGGCACAAACATCTCGCTAGTTACATCCTAAAACAAGTACTTCAACGCTTAAAAAGCTTCTTTACTCTGCACCAGCCCCAGTATCGGATCGGGTCACATTAAAAATTAACCTTCCGAATCACTTAGCGCTGTACTACTGCTGTTTTTATAAGTCTATTAGCAAAGACGCAAACATTTGTCAATCGCCTTCTACCAGCAATAAAGCATATGCATTTTATAATGCTCAATCCTGCGCCTTTAAATACACAGACACTCATAACCAACGGGCTCATACGTGCACTAGACGGCAATATACCGGCAATTGTAAGGAAGCTGCCTAAAACCAGCTGCTTTAACTGCAACAAGCTAGCCAGATCCACAGCATTATCGGCCTCCCCTAAGAAAATGAACCCATGTCCTGCCATATCAAACTGACAAGGAATAAATCACTTGTAATCCAGTCTGTCATTGAGTTATATTCATCAGAAGACAAGAAAGGTGCGTTTTAGTATTTTAGGGGCAGTGGTAGCTCAGTGTTTAAGGTACTTTGTAATAGGAAGGTTGCTGGTTCAAGCTGCCACTGTTGGGCCCCTGAGCAAGACCCTTAACCCTCAATTGCTCAAGTTGTACTCAGTCATAATTGTAAGTTGCTTTGGATAAAAGTGTCTGATAAATGTAATATTTCTACTACTCATCAGTAGACTTGGATAAGAAAATTCTAGTTCCAAGACACTGCTTTCGGTCCCATAGACATGTTACATACATAGAGTATATATATTTATCTTGCATATATACATTTTTCTCTATGCACCCCTGTTTCCTTTCCTCAGTTTGGACAGAGCACTCTCCACCATTTCACTGCGAGTTATACTGTGTATGACTATGTATGTGACGAATAAACCGAACTTGAACTTGAACTTGAACTTGTTAACTGAAGTAGTAGACAGTGTGATTGGCTTGTTTGTCTTTGGCTGCAGATTTAAATGTGATGACCCACACCTCAAGATAATTATGGAAACCGCCGATGCTTACTTCAGTGTCTTATGTAGTCCTCTTAGGCAGGTAATATACCATAACCTACCTAATATGAATTTAAATTTAATGGTAGACTGCTTTTCTTTGGCACACATTAGGCAAGTAAAACTAATCTCACCATAATTTTACTGTGTTGCTCTCTCCTGCAGTGCAATGTAATGAGTTACATAACCGTATATTTTCTTTGCTTGAGGACACTTTGACTTCAACATTGGCGTTTTAAAAAAATTAAATTATTGTTTTATTGGTAGTTCAAGTTAATTTGGAGCTCATAGTTCTTTAAGCACTGCTGCATGCACTGGTCAGGACTGTTTTCCCCACACTTACCACTGTCAGCTCCCTTCCACTTTCGCATTCTCAATCACTAGGTTATTGATTATTGCACACATCTGTTTTTTTTCATTTGCTCTCACTTATCTTGTCCCCACAGTACATTGCATTGATGGTCCCCACAAGTTACGCTGGAAACAGTGCAAGCCTGTTAGCATCTGCTATGGTCCTGAAGCTTTGTTTCTTTTTTTCTCTTTTGTTTCTCATGCCTCGATCCTGACTTTGAGGAAATGTTACAACCAAACAGTATCTTGAAGTTTTTTGTACAGTTAAAATAAAACTCCAAAAATTCCAATCTTTTTTATACAAATTGAGTTCTGTATAAGTATTTCCAATACTACTTAGCTGGAAATGAAATAAGAGAATAAAATACACAGTGGATTACAATCAGTTTAATCTATCCAAACATATTAAAAATCCTGAAGAGCTCTGAGAAGGCTAAAATTTCTCTGAAGAATTACTGTTGACTTGAACATAGTTTTTAAATATTCATCACACTGTCCTGTGCCTTTTATTTTTTATTATATT
This sequence comes from Electrophorus electricus, assembly GCF_041902795.1. Taxonomy (NCBI): domain Eukaryota; kingdom Metazoa; phylum Chordata; class Actinopteri; order Gymnotiformes; family Gymnotidae; genus Electrophorus; species Electrophorus electricus. Next base: position 6,321,780 of record NC_137513.1, read on the forward strand.
TGGAAATCATTACACATTTGCTATTCCAGAATTACCTTGTAACTGAGGTTTATGTAAATAAATATTATGACCTATCACTGGAGCTGCTCAGATGAATGCAAAGCACAGTGAAGACTAGGCAAATGATAATTTTATCTGCACAAGATGTTCCTTTCACTGACACTTCTGTCTTTTGTCCCTTACAGGCCTATTACATTTTCCCTAGATTAGTTGGAAAGCGCCATGATCTATTTAAACTGTATACAAAGGTCAGAGCTATCATAGGACTTGAGGCAGAGGCGTATATGAAAACACTAGATGTTACTTCACCATAGGACTTTTATTATACAAACTGAAGAGGAAAAATTCTCTCCACTGATATGAAGATAGCGTGCATGTTTTAATATGTATTTTTTGTTCATGATACTGAGTATTGAATACCCTTTGTGAGAAAACACAAAATTGTGGTACATTTAATGTCATGCTGAAAAAACTCTCAAAACAGAGTTACTGAAATCAGTATAGGAACACAATTAAACTTTGTTTCTCTACACATTCCCATAGAATCTTTCTGAAATAGATATTTTTTTTTCATTATATATCCAAATTCCAGCAAAGATAACAAAGTCATGATTACAGAGTGTGGTAGTCAAGTATTATTTCTGTTAGACAATGTGAGTTACTGTTGACTAATTACTGTCAGCTCTTTTGCAGGAGAAACACAATCCTAATAAAGAATTTCATTTTCACACGTTCAGCACAGTCTGGAACTTGTTTAGTGCTGGCATTGAGACCACCACAACAGTGGCCCTCCCTGGATGACAGACAGAACATAAAATACACAGATGCAGTCATCCATGAGAACCTAGTGTAGCATGAACCTTGGTCCAACTGCTGTTCCACGTGTTATGCTCCATGACACTGAGTTTAACAACAATCACACCCTCAAAGTACATAAGTTGTGTTTTTATAGAGTGTGCAACGCAAAGTCATTAACTGTTCCTTGAATGTTAAATTTTGCTCATTTTCTTTACTGAGAATATTTTGCTGTTTCTGCAGGGAACAATAATTCTTGCATTGCTATCCTCTGTGCTCTCTGGCCCTAGAAAATGGAAGAACCCAGACCATTTTGACCAAAATAACTTCCCTGATGGAGAGGTACAATTCCTTTTTATATTTGGCTAATCCTTTTTTAAAATGTTTTTTTATGCAAAGCAACTTACAATTATGATTGAATACAACTTGAGGGTTAAGGGCCTTGCTTAGGGGCCTGACAGTAGCAAATTGGCAGTGGTGAGGCTTGAAGTGGCATCCTTATGATTATTAGTCCCTTAACCACTGAGCTACCATTGCCCCCAGTTGAAGATGAATGATGCATTTGTTGTGTTTGTAATGGGTAATCCTAACGCTAGGGAATGCATCATTGACTCATCTAATTACACATGTCTATACATTTATAAACAATGCTTCCTCTTTCACTCTCTTTCACTTCCAGTACATGTCATTGGTATGTCAGGATATTTCCCCTAAAACTTGAACTTTTAAAGGGAAAATCTCTGAAGGTTGTGTTTAAAAACAAAAACAAATGTAGCCTTCCATTCTTACGTAGAATAAACGTTTTCTTCCTGCTTTAACACACCTGACCAACATATGAAAGAATTGACGGTTTGAACATAAAAATGTACAGATCAAGGCTTCCCAGAGATGTATTCTTCAGAGCTACTGTGTTCTTGTACCCTGCAACTACAGTATGTTAAATACCAAGCAACTACTTAATAAATCTCCTGGATAAAAACAAAGCGTAATTAAAAAACAAATGTATGTTAAAATTGTGCTTGATTTCTTTAATACTGCTTTGTGTGTGTATGTGCTTCACAGGCAAGTGGGCCTATCTAGGTGAAGCTCTGACCAGGTGGAGCGCTTCATCTTCTTCACCTCCCTCTTCCAGCACTTCACCTTCAAGACCACCCTGCCTCCTGAGGAGCTTGAGACCACTCCCCTCATCTGCAGCTTTGGCCATGTTCTCCTTTCTTACGAATGCTTTGCTATGCGCAGGGCATAGACAGCACTCAATCACACCAATAACCACCAGCAACATGCAAGGCCTGTGGTTACACTTCTCTTTCAGGTGAGACCAGATGTATTTGTATCATGAATTTGTCTATGTATTATGCCAGGGCACATTAAATCTCACGTATGTACATGCTACCTTTGGATCTTGGCCTTATTGATCTGATCTGAAAATCCACACACTGAAGTGGCCTGGCTCATTTTGTTACTGGATCTCAATTATGTATCCACATGTATACTTTTCTGATATCATTAATAAACACATTCCTCATGTAACATGGCACAGACAGAAATAATTTAATTATAATGTCTCATTTCAGCATTCTTAATGACAAAACACTTGAGGAAACTGTCTTAAACTTAAACTCAAATCAGAACTCAACTGTAAAAGCCATGTTAGAGTCATAGAAAAGTTTACTTTCTACTTTAATTAAAATCTAATTATTATAAATCTCTTTTAATCCATACTTCTGTAGCTTCATCATAACCATTATATCCAGCAGTAATTTCAAATTCAATTTTAATTTTATTAACCAAATTACAACCAGAAAGTCCCATAAACGTCTTGGAAAACCAGGTCTCTAACCTATATTTGATATTGATGTAATGACACCAGGATATTTATATTTATGCATATACACCAGGTTATGTATATTTATGCATATACAAATTATTTAATTAATTCCTAGGTATTTCTGGATTAACACTTGTTCAAATTAGAAATAGCAAGGCAAATAGTAAATGCAATTTTTTTCTAGTCAGCATTTATGTACTGCAAATTGCTTCTACCTGGTTACTGTACTATCAAATTTTAGATATCTTTGCAAATTTTAAATGCTTGAAATCTCACACTTTGTGCAAATGTCAAAATCTTATTCATTTTGTGATACTGTTTATATCCATAATTTATCATTCACTTGGTAAAAAATACACATTAGCCACTTGATTTAAAACATTCATGAATTTAACAGAAATCCTGTAATAATACCATCCTGAAATTCTAGAGTGGTTTTCTATAATTCTTGTTTCCTGTAGGCTGTTGGTTCAGTATATTGTATTCAGTAATCAGATTTTTCGAATTCATTAGGTTTTAAAAAGACAAAAAGAAAAAAAAAACAGATTTTTATGACAGATCTATATTTGTGACCCCTTTGAACAGATCAGAAAAGATAAGAAGTAAAGGTAAAACAGAGGTGGGACTGCTATTCACTTGCTCCTAGTCCAAAAATGACTATTAGAACTAAATCCACTCTTTGTTTTTTGCTTGACCACCTAGCAGACTAAATCAAGGCTTCTGGAGAGGAAGCAGAGTTCTTAGGACTGGTATCTGAAATTTCCTACTTATCACTCTGTCACAAATGACTGAATACCCTAGAAGAATGAACTAACATAGCAGTTGATAACATTACTGCACACAACATTACAACAGATTTCTGACTTGTGGCATCATTGTACATTTCAGAATCTTAAATTAATATGGGATTTAAAAATGAATATGGGATTAACACATGTTGAAACAAGTATATGATTCACAATACCAAGATCACTTTTTTTTATCATGTCCACTTTTAATATACTTTTATATATTAAACATGAGACACAAATCCATACACTTACAATTTACAATTTAGTTCCTGCCTTATAAGATATAGCACTGGTAGGATGACAGAGGGCCTAGAAGTGAAGGTAAGCAATTTTGATTCTTTTTTAGCTACTTCCACTAGATGGCGACTATTGCCAAGGTATGGAACGACCTTCAACGTCATGTTCTACTGCAGTGAATAATCAAAGCTGAGCTGCAGTGGAGGGCTGTGTGTATGTGGGTTTTCTTCTGAGTCCCATGTATACCAAAGTATGCCTTTCAGATTCTGCCTTAATGCACCGAATATTCTTTCAGTTGAATGATAAAGCATATGCTGAAACATACTGTATGGTGAAGCATGTAGTGTTAGCTTTGTGAGTTTTTCCAATGACTTTATAACCTTGTAGCCAACTCCAAAAACTAGTTTGTCTAGTTTATTTACTGGTAAAATTCAACTAACTCAGAATACCATATCATAGTCATTTGAAAATAAAGAGGGCAAGCAGTGAAATTGCACCATATTCAGTAATATAACAGAAAATGGGTTTGTTATTGAAATCTCAAGAAACAAGGTTTTGGTAAATATTGAGGGCTCTTGGAAGTATGACAACTAGCTTTCAAATGGGCCACACCAAACTTCCACTATTTAAGATTCATATGAGTCTCTGTGACATGTTTTTCATGGCATTAAATGGTAAACTACATCTTTTAAGCAGAACATTTCAGACCTTGGTCCATGCATTTTGCTCAACATGATCAGAACAATAGGTGACAGATTCAGATTCTAAACTTGCTTAGTCATGGTTTCAGAAATAGTGTCCTGCTGGGACGTCTGTAGTATTAATACAGTGCTCTGTTGGCATCTGTGCTATGTCCATGTGAGTGTATTAGGCCACTGAATGGAATGTCATGTCATAATGAACAGGTTAGATCTCCTGTTGTATGCACAGACCTGAATTCTCTTAAGTATAATACAGAATTGTAAGAATTTAGGTGACATAATAGGTGAACATTTTCTTTTCCAAGTTATATGGAATGTTTTAAATGACATCTGCAATGTCTTGCAATAATATTATTCATGACTCATGAGCTCATATTTATGTCACAAATATTTTTAAACATCAATGAATAATAGGTGGTTCTAATTAGAAATAGTGATTAGGGCTCTTGATATATAGCTCTTATAAGCCAAACTGTGTAAACCTTTACCAAACATGACGTTTTCAGATTTGCAGAGAGCTATGCATTGTATTTGGCAGTCTATGACTATGAGCCACCATAACAAGGTTCTAGCTGTCTTACCTGTGAATACAACATATACTCAATAATCCTCAGGAGTTTAATGTTTTACTATGGCCATACTTGCTTGCGAGTGATGGTCCTCAAGTGACATAGATCATTGCCAAAATGTTTCAAAGAGGTAGAAAATAGCAACAAACAATAAAAAGACAACAAAGAGCACAACTTTGTTTGGACCCTTCTGCTTCTAAAGCACTGAAGGCTTCATAAAGTCCAGTTATAGACTGCTGCTGTAAAGTGGGCTCAAACCCAGGTCAGCTAGGTAATGACACTGAGAGCCTACTGGGTGCACAGCCACACTAATGATAGTGGGCCTGTGTGCAGTTAGATCTTGAATCAGGTAAACCAAAAGGAAAAATAAACAAACACGCCGAGCGTGGAAAAAAGGGAGAACAAAGGACACCACGGGAAGAACGGCAACCCCGATGCACTGGGGAAAACCAAACTAAAACCTCCCAAACAAAACCAGAAAAAGGTGGAGGAACTTGAATGGCTAAGGGAAGCCTTGGGAGAGAGACAGACTCGAGAGGGGAAAACTGAAGAGAGAAAGGGATGTGTAAAAACACGGACACCCTCGCAGGGAAGAAATGAGTTGTAGCATAAGGGCTCACAGACCTCAAAACCTGAAGTTACCACCTAGGAGCTTGGCTCAAAACTTTAGAAAAGACCCAGCACTGAGTGACTGGGTCACTGGGCTTATATAAGGTCTAGCCCAACTGTTGGGCATCAAGCCTGATTAGTAGCGTGGTTGACTCGAGGCCTCCCTCTGGTGGCTGGAAGGGGCCTCAGCTTGGTGCCAACCCTTACAGCTGCACTGCTTTCAGAAAAGGTCCATTCAAAGCTGTAATTGTGCTGGATCATGCTACCTGTAAACTGTACTGAATTTAACACTCTCGCAAGAAACTTCCTATTATCATATGCAGCTTGCCTCTATGTGTGCAACTGCTATCTCCATATCTCTCCCTGTAGCACTTTACAACCACTGCTACGCAAGGTCCGTTTCCACTTCTCTTAGCAGTAGCTCTCACAGTATTGGTTTGTTCCTTCTATTTCAATGTGGCCCAAAGCTGGTGTGTCTAATCCATTCAGCACCTGCTTGCGCCCAGAGATATAGCAGTACGCCCTGCCCTTCTTAGCTTCAGTATGCTGATGCCACTGGACAGAGGGCTGGGTGGGCCCTTGTGGCTGCTGTCCCTCTCAGAACAGTCCTGCTGACACGGATGGTCCTGTGAGCACTTAAATCCCTGTGCAGTGTGGCTGCCTGTGTTGCGATCATCCAGAACGCTAATTCCCAGCTTCCACCGCTGTCACTTTTTCTTGATCTCTGACTGCACCTGGGATAGGCAGAGGTCCATTTAAAAACTCTAGGCCTGTGGGTCATAGTGAGTATAAGTAGGTATGCACATACACATGCGCGCGCACACACATACTGAGCATGTGATTATTTCAGAGATGCATTACATCATGGTGCTGTATTATCTAATGTATTAGAATTCATTAATTTTGGAATATCCTCTCACTTAAGACAATAGCAAATGGACATGTAACATCAATGTGTGTCTTCAAACGCTTAGTCTTCAGACATAAATACATTTAAATATCATAAAACAAAGTTGATAGGAGAGCATTTGATCTTGAAGGAACAGATGGCATGTATATTTACCAACTCTTTTGGAAGTTCTTTTGGTGGCTCTTACCTCTTTGTTCACAAAACAGTATAAAATAGCCACCAGAAAACCCTGCAGAGGAACACAGATGGGAATAATCTCTTAAATGTATCAGAAGTTAATCAGTTTTCTTCAAGAGAGCATATCATGATTTGCACCATGTAATGGAAGGGCTTTCTTGTCTTGGTAAAGATATCATCTGTACCTGAAAGGAGCTGAAAAACAGATGAAAGAAAAGGATGATGCTGCGTAGTATACCCTCTGTCTGTTCCTCCGTCCCCACAGCAAACACCACCTCATGAATTCCCAGCAGAGGGATGAGTGTCAAGGTAGACTTGGCCAGCCTAAAGACCAACATGCATTTAAATTAATTCAAAGCTTAAGAATGATTTATCCTCATTGTACTATTATTTTCATAATTACTAAATACCAAGAAGAACAGTGACTTGAAATCTGATTTCTTTCCATTTTTGGCAGGCACTTGGGCACATATTTTGAATGGAAGATGTTTCTAAATTTACGTTTTACAATAATGTCACCACTTAAAATGAGACATCTGAAATCTCCCACAGGATTTGGCTTAGATACAAACTCCTAAAGACCCTGCTATAAATAAAGGCAACATTTAATATCAGAAGATAAGAATATTACTTTTGCCTAAGGAAACCTTGAAGGTTTGTACAGGAAGTCCTAATCATGTGAATACATTTGAATTATTATTAACGATATTAACAATATAAAAATATGGATAGAGAAAGATGTTTGAAGCAAATCACTGCACAGAGCATGAGTGTCTGGAGTTCCTGAAGAATGTCAAATGTCAAATATACAAAAGTTAGTCAGTCAAATGTATTAATCCTGAATGTAGCCCAGTTAGTTGGATTTATATTTGCACAGCCTTACCTGAATTTATAGTCTGTGTATCTCATTTGGTGTACTTTTAACTTGGAGATGAGGATCTGAATAATCCTCATGAATATGAAAAAGTTTACCTGCTCTTAGCATGTATCACACAATCAGAATGCAAAATCTCATTAAATATAGCATAGATATGAATATACAAATTTGTGACATGATTATAATAAATTATAGTAGCAGGCTATAATAGCAATATTCATCATATTAATCTTGATGTTCAGCTGGGCAACTTAGGGCATAAGTGAGCAGTTTCACACAGCCAGAAAGAAATCATGGAATAAACGATTACACAATTACAAAAAGACATTCCAAAAAAGTAACACAAGAAGGTTCTAACATAATAATCAAACCATGCTAACTAGCTTTCAACTTAACACTTAACTTATGCTAAGATCTCATCTGCAACTGCTGCAGCCTCAAGTGAAATTTAGAGTTTTGAAGTACTGAGACATACTGGAAAATACCATGCTGTGATTTACTTTAAGGTGTTACTAGTATTAAGTCCAAACACCTAAAAATGTTTTACTTATGAGTCCACTGATATTTTCACCATTAATCACCAAGACTCACTAAAATAGCCAGGAGGATTGGAGTTCGGATGATCCACCAATATGCCATGTTGCCATTGACCTCCCAGCACCTGTAAGGCATTAGGCAATGTTTGTTTGTTTTCAGCCTAGCCTTAAATATTGACACTGTGTCTGAGTATTGAACTTTTACTGGAAGGTTATTCCATAGTATGGCATCTTTATAGGAAAAGGCTCTGCCCCCTGCGGTCAATTTTCTTATTCTTGGTACTAGAGCCTGCACCTTTTGATCTAAACAGATGTGGTGGATTGTAATGCACTAGACGTTCTCTAAGGTATTGTGGGACAAGACCATTCAGCGCTTTGTAGGTCATTAGAAGCATTTTATAATCAACACGAAATTTTACTGGGAGCCATTGTAAAGTAGCTAAGATAGGAATGATGTGATCAAATTTTCTAGTTCTATTAAGAACTCTGGCTGCTGACAATGATGGCACTCACATGTAACAGTTATGGCAAACATGAAGACACTTGTGTAAATGATGAACATAGGCTAGACAAACCTGAATACAAATATACAACTTCAGACACTAACAGGCAGACAAACAATAACCAGCGGTGAGGCACACACTGACGGGGGTTTAAATAGACAGACACATTAACACGTAACCCCGTACAGGTGCATGCCTTCATGGGGGTTTGGCTCCCTACATGTGTGAACCCACCTTGCACACGGAGGGCCTTACCACATGACTCATGGGGGGGAGCGTCCCGTGAGAGTAACTTAGTTAAATCTGGGGTCAAAGGAAACTTACTGTATTTAAAATTGTTTAAATATTAATACATTACCTACTTGTGAACCATGAGTTCTCTGAAAAATGCTTCTAGCTAATTTTTCTTCTACCCTTATACGTCACTAAATATTAGAGTATAAATACATGCAGTATACTGGAAATACTTGTGTTGTCTCTTACACTAGCTGCTGAGAAACACCCAAGTAGCAAATTAGACTACAGAATAACCTACTTCAAGATTTCATTTATGTTTTCTGCCTGAACAATTTTTCACGATTTTTACATAAATGGATCTATTGCTAATTTTACAGGCAAACCTTCTATCAGTAGTTGTGGCATCTGTTTTATTTCTAATATGGAAGCATACTGGTAAAGGAATCCAGAGTATTTATGGAAGGCTCCCTCCAGGTCCGACTCCTGCACCAGTAGTTGGAAATTTTCATCAGGTTTATACAAAGGAGCCATATAAATATTACCTAGAGGTTGGTAAGATATCACACTAATGATTTAAATCTGTTCTTATGCAATCTGGACTCTGGGGATTGACATATTGGCTACTGTTTCAGATTTTTTCTTTTAAATAATAGTTTAGAGGGTTCAGGTGCCAGTGGATCACCAATGTTTCACATTAGCCAACAGCCAATATCCATTTTATGGTTAATCAATTTTAGGAGGTGTACACTTAAGAAATGTTGTTTTGTGAGCTGTTTTGAGTAAAATGAAGTGTACCAATTCAGAACAAAAGTAATTTTAAAGTGTCCATATTTATGCATGACTAAACAGCTAAGTAGAAAGTATGGCCCTGTCCTTACCATCTGGTTTGCCAACACTCCTGCTGTGGTGATTGCTGGATATCAAGCCCTGAAGGACTCTATGATTGGCATGGCGGAAGAGTTCAGTGGCAGATTGAACTACCCACTTTTAATGAATTCCACCAATGGATATGGTAAGGTCTAATAAATCAGAGTAGACAAACATCAGTGGACTTTCTTGTTTAGGACTAAAACACAATGCTGTATGAATAACAAGTGTTGTTTATCAAGCTTTACCAAGTTGATTTTCAAATTAATCTTGAATAAAGTTTGGCAGTTCCATAGAGTTTGGTGTCACAGGCATGGAAGTCAGAATGGATGATTTCTGTTTTGCAGGTGTTCTGGTGAGTAATGGAAACAGGTGGAAGCAGCTTCGCAGGTTCTGTCTTGCAACACTGAAGCATTTTGGAATGGGTCGAAGGAGCATTGAGGACAAGGTGAAGGAGGAAGCCCAGTGTTTGGTTCAAACATTCAGCACATTTGCAGGTATTGCCCCCTTTGCTATCTGTTATGTGCTTAAACCTCTTCTGACTTTGTGTCATTTTTAAAGATAAACTCCAAGCAGTCTTGTGTGGGTTGTGACACTATTTAAAACTGCACTCACTATTAAATGTCTGGCCTGTAATTGCTGTAATTCATTTACAGTGTATTAAGTACATTTATAGTGGGCCCCCATGCCTGCAGCAGTGCTGGGTTTTACCCCAAGGTCACATTCCATTTTGGAACAAGCACATAGGCTTGAGCTTTTGAGATATGGAAAAATGTATAAGGAAAATACATGAAAATACATGGAGCTACACCCAGCTATACAAAGTCACTGAAGAAATTAGAATGAAACCTCTGCAGGAACTTAATGATGGGTGTGACATTTCAAACTCTAGACTGGACCATTTGATTCGAAAGTTAAATGTCAGTTTTGCATTAACACCTGATCTGAAGCTGGTTATCATCAAGGAATTTATGAATTTGCAATTATTTGGTATTTATAATTTCTAGCACATGATTTTGGCATTGCTGCATTTTAATCAATAATTAGTGTGTAAAACACTGCAGTTTAGTGTGCTTGAAAAGTACTGTAGATAGTGTTATTTATGTAACAGCCTTCTCACACTGAAAAGCAATGACTCATAGGTTATGCTGCGTGGTCGTCTCTGTTGTTGAATCATATTCATTAGAACACTAGATCATTTCAGTAAATGTTCTCAGTATCAGTATTATTTTCTAAAAGGACCATTTCAGTATCACTACTGCCTTTCAGAAGAGTTGGATGATACACAAACATCTAGTTTGCAAACAAATCCCAAAAAATCCTCCTTTTTTCCTCCTACAGATTCTGCTTTCAGTCCCAAATACTCATTAACTAAAGCAGTGAGCAATGTGATTTCCTCTGTTATCTTCGGCCACAGATTTGAGTCTGAGGATCCACAGTTCAAGAATATCCTCGAGGGCACTGATGCTTACTTTAATGTCTTATCTAGTCCTCTGGGACAGGTAATGTAAGTAATCTGAAATAAAATGAAACAGTATGCTGCTTTTCTATGGCTCACCTGAGGCAACTAAATTTGAGTAGGGGGTAAAAAGCAAGGAAAAATCTCATTGTGGTTTAACTGTTCTGCCCTCTCTAGCTGTGCAAGGTAAGGCATTACTTGATGGTGCCTTTTTTTATTTACTATAATTTCAATGCAATATTGTATTTTTAAAAAATCGAATTACTTTTGTTATTGGTTGGATTTAAATTTGGAGCTCATAGCTCTTAATCATTCATATATATACTCACCAGGGCTTTTTTTTTACCACAAGGAGTACTTTGTACAGTCAGAAATGAAACCTTTTTTTGGTTTAAAAATTATTATTTTTTTTATGCTTATATTGATTATATTATGAGTACTTTCACTACATCTTAGCTGGAAATGAAAGAAAGGAACAAAAATAAAATGAAATACAATCAATTTAATATCTATCTACCTATTAAAAATCCCAAGGAACTCTGAGAATGCTAACGTTTCTCTGAAAAATCACTGTTGACTTGAATATAGTTTTTAAGTATTCATCACACTGTTTTGTGCCTTTTATGTTATGTTATATTTGGAAATGACTACACATTAACTATTCCAGAATTACTGAGTAACTGAGGTTTGTGTAAACATTATGACCCATCACTGGTGCTGCTCAGATGAATGCAAACCACAGCTAAGACTAGGCAAACATTAACTCTGTCTGTACACAATGTTCTTTTTGTTAACACTTCTGTCTTTTTTTCTCTTACAGGCCTATAACGTCTTCCCTAGATTGCTTGGCCTCTTCTCTGGACAGCTCCATGATATGTTCAAAGCGCTTGAAAAGGTCAGAGCTCATCTAAGACTTGAGGTAGAGGCAAGGATGAAAACACTAGATCTTACTTCACCACCGCAGGACTTCCTAGAGGCCTGCGTTATAAAGATTGAAGAGGTAAAATTCTCTCCACTGATATGAAGATAGCATGCATGTCTTGGTATGGAATATTTGTTCATGATACTGACTGCCTACATCCAATATATGATTGTATCATTTTTATACCATATAAAATCTTAAAATGGAGGTGTCTCTACAAGCCCATGGGATCTTTCTCAAATAGATAGTTTCTCATGATCTATTTCTCATTAAAGATGACAAAGCCTGAGTGAGGTCATGTTTAATAGGTGCTGCAAGATGTGAGTTACTGTGAGTTAATTACTGTGACTTTGGCTCTTCTGCAGGAGAAACACAATCCTAATACAGAATTTAATTTTGACAACATGTTGAGCACAGCCTGGAACTTGTTTAGTGCTGGCATTGAGACCACCTCCTGTACTCTCAGACAGGGCCTGCTGCTCATGATGAAGTATCCAGATGTCCAAGGTGACAAATCAGATCACTTCAAACTTTCATGTCTCACCAATCACATTGAAGCTATGTACCAACAAAAGACTTAACCTACTTTATGTGTGTTGCAAATCACATTTTTGGGCCTATAATCAAATATATATGCCATGGCTTACAACATGCAGAGAGAAACTGTTGATTTTCTCTGTAACATGCTCTGTAGCCCGGGTTCAGAAGGAGATTGATGTGGTGGTGGGGCCAGACCGGTGGCCTTCCCTGGATGACAGACAGAACTTGCCATATACAGATGCAGTTATCCATGAGATCCAGCGTAGCATGGACCTCACACCTACTGCTGTTCCACACAAAATGCTCCATGACACTGAGTTTAACAACTATCTCATCCCCAAGGTATTTGTGTTTTTTATGTAGCATTCAGAACTTTAGCTGCATGCTCCATAAAAAGAAAAAAATTGTAAATTACTTGGATGGTAAACTTTACGCATTTTAATTGCTGAGAATACTGTGTTGTTTCTGCAGGGAACAATTATTCTTCCATTGCTATCCTCTGTACTCTCTGACCCTAAGCTATGGAAGAACCCAGACCATTTTGACCCAAACAACTTCCTTGATGAAGAGGGACAATTCAAGAAGAATGATGCATTTGTTGTGTTTGGAATGGGTAAGCTTAATGTTAGGTAGTGTATCACTGACTCAACTCATTACATATGAGTGTGTACATTTATAAACAATGCGTCCACATTTACTTTCTTCCATTTCCAGTACATGTCATAGGTATGTCATAATATTTACCTTTAAGTTTTGACCTGTTAAAGGGATTATTCACGAAGCTTGTGATCTAAAAATTACCATCAATCCTTACATAGACAAAACTTTTTTGTTTCTTTTTCTCTGCTCCAACATACCCGACCAACATATGAAAGACCTGATAGTTTGAACAACACAAATGTGTAGATCAAGGCCTCCTAGAGATGTATTATTCTGTGTAAAACTTGAGCTACAGTATTCTGGGGGAAGATAGAACCTCATTAAATCATTCCAAAATATGAGTGAATTTGGTGACTGTAAAGCCATTCTGCTGCCTAGTTCAAGACTAGTTTGTTTAAACACATATTCACTAGCAATAGAAATTGCATTTGTTCCATTCCACACTCCAGATCACTAAATAATGTTTAGAGTTATATTATGTAAAGTATTAAATTGAATACAATATTAAATACAACTATTAAATACAATAGACTTAAATGTACCTCATTTAATTTGACACCAGCAAAGTGGTTGGTTCATTCACTGTAAAGTCAATGTCACGGAATGCTCGCCTCCTGCGAGTGGTACGGCCCGTCACGTGCAGTGGGAGGAATGTCTTGTTTCTAACCACACCTGCACCTCGTTCATCTTTATGCATATAAACCCGTGTTAAAGTGTGCATCTAATAAACAAATGCATGTTAAAATTGTGTGTGTGTGCTTCACAGGCAAGCGGGCCTGTCTGGGTGAAGCTCTAGCCCGGGTGGAGCTCTTCATCTTCTTCACCTCTCTCCTCCAGCACTTCACCTTCAAGGCCACCCAGGCGCCTGAGGAGCTCGAGACCACTCCCCTCATCTGCAGCTTTGGCCGTGTTCCCCTCTCCTATGAATGCTTTGCTGTGCGCAGGGCATAGACAGCACTCAATTACACCAGTAACAGTAGCTACATGCTAGGTCTGCGGTTACAATTTTGTTTCAAATGAGAGCAGGTGTATTCATATTATGAATTTGTATCAGGTGTATCATGCCAGGGCTCATTAACTCTCAGGTATGTACATGTTACGTATGGATCTTGGCCTTATTGATCTGATCTGAAAATCTGCACACTGAAGTGGCCTGGTTCACCTTGTTACTGGATCTCAATTGTGTATGCACATTTTGTCCAAACACTAGATTTATAGCCCTGATGTGTTCCATACTGCTATATACACATATAAAACAGGAAAGCATGTTATTGTTTTGTGTCTCAGAACTGTAGTCAGTTGCTAGTGTGCTAAAGCGCAATTACCATTGTAAGCCCTCATTAAGCCCTAATATCTGTTACAAAAGCCTTTTATGATCATGTGCTTAGTAAAAAACAAGAATCATTTCTCTTGCACCCAACACAATTTCCCTCACCCGAAAACCTATGAGCTGAGATCCAACAATTGGAATAATAGTTCAAATTATTTGAATATTAAAAATTCAAATATAACACTGGCCTGGCATCTTAATTATGCATTTCTAAAACAGACTAAGTCTAATTTGATCATATCCTCAACAAGTTCACACTGTTGATTATAAATTTATACTTGTGCAAATGACATTGTTTCATATTCAGCTACTTTGTTCTAACAGATGTATTAACTGTTTCCAATGTATTTGCACAAAATTCAGCTGAGCAAAACGTTCATTACTTAACTCCAATAAAGGAAGAATATAAAATGACAATGTGATTGCAATAAGTGCTACTACTATCATTAAAACTATTCAAGTCTGCCTAAATGTCTCTATTTGCTCTGTATTAGGAGTACAAAATAACAGAAATCTGGGAGAAAGTGTAAAGCATGGCTTATAGTGCTGGTGTACCACCACCAGATGGCACCCTTATATAACAGCTTCAGAAAGGACTCTCTTTGTCAAGCATGGTAATTTGTCTCCTAGGAAACTGTCCTGTGTCTTTCTGAATATTCTGTAGGGGGATCGTTGTTCCTTTATTTTTATTTTCTGGTTGTTCCTTGGGAGAGATTTCAATTTCTGTTCGTTTTTCGACATGAAATACCTGCTACTTTTGCAGTTAGTGTCCTGTGTGTATGTTTTGTTTGCACAAAACCATTTGGACAATTGGCATTCTCTGTTAAAGTAGCAACACTTTGGAATTGTTTGCCAACTGAGTTGAAAATGCAATCCCAAACATTACTGTTTTCCATAAGGGTGTTAAATCATGGACAAAAGAAACAATATTGCTCTCACATTTAATACTTTTGTATTCACAGTTGCTTATTATATTGTATTTACATTTGCATTATATTTTTAATGTTTAAGAAAGCCTTCTGTGGATAAGTATAGCAAATTAGTGTTTAAGTGTGTAGAGAATAACCACACCAGAGAAATGCCGATAAGCCTAGTTTTTTTCTGGAATTGTCTGCCTGATATAATCATTCGTGCTGAAACAAGTGCACTTTTATGTCTAGCATATCTGTCCTC